>NC_091321.1:36789452-36819290 GCF_038502225.1 Cherax quadricarinatus | reverse complement strand
AACTATAAAAAGAAGGCTAACAGGAAGGCATATAAGGACGGAACTACACCTTGCTGCCATCCACAACAACACCTGACTTTTTATAATGATGTAGGTAGGTAGTCATTGATCTGTGGAACATAGTTTATATTCTACCCATGAATTTGTCTAACACACCTTAAATTCCTCCCAAATTTTATTAATTATAAATGAGTCCAGTTTATATAAACTCAAAGAAACATTAATAATATTTTCAAAACTACTTTTATGAAATAAAATTTAATTATATTCCTGTTGACCATGAAGTTGCTTGATGCAAATTTCTCAACCTTGTGAAAATCAATTGAATTGTTAAAATCTCTAACATGAATAAACACAGCATTAAAATCTTGTTCACTTCCAATGCTATATTTATGTTGCTTTAATCGAAAACTTTTACCAGTTTGACTGTAATAAACTTTAACAAATATATGACAAGGAATCTTAGAGACAACCGTCAACATTTTGGGGTGATTTTTTTATCAAAAATTTTTTAACTGTATCAAGGTTTTTATATACAATTTTGATATTAAAATTCTTAAGCACAGAAGTCATACCACCTAAGTTTTCATGATACGTGAGAACCAACATATTTTTAGTTGAATAAGGTTGGTTGTCCCTTTTTGAATTGTAAAATGAATTTCCAGCTTTTTTAAACGATTTATCAATTACGTTTCTTGGGTATTTTAGACCGTTAGCTATTTCATGAATTTTGGATATTTCTTAATCTATGAACTCTGGACTACAAATACGTAAGCCTCTCTTAAACATTGATGAGAAAACCAACAGTTTAACTCTACCTTGATGTGAAGAATAATCGAGGTTCGAGGTTCTGACAAGAGCTTTGGTAAGAGGGGAGGGGGGGAGGGAAGAAGAATGGGTAAGGATGGAAGTTGGGAAAGGTTGGGGAGGGAGGAGGGGTAGGTGGGGTTATAAAAGGGTAGTGGCCTATCCACTTTGGTGTAATTTGAATATACGTGTGTGCATATTGAGTAATTTACAAAGAGGTTGGTTTTATGAGTAGGATATACCTCTGCCCATCAATTTCGCAATGCTACATTGTGTTATACCACTGCGTCATTGAATTTTTTTTTTTCGCAAGAGGTTGGTCAGGAGGCGCAGCTGCAGGCGAAGGTTGCCGGGCATTCGGTGGAGGTTGGTTGCTCACCTGGAGTTGGCCAGCAAGGCAGTGACTGAGGTGGTGTCCTGCTGTATTGTAGTAGTAGGTGCAACGAGGTCAGTTGTGAGGTGTTGGCTGATAGAAGTGGGTCACCCGGAGATGGGGAGCGCTAGTCCATGTTACTGGACATAGAATGGTTCCGGTGGTATCCATTCTTCGTCTGCGGAGAGGTCGCTTAAGATTTTGGGATGAGGGAAGTTCTCCTTGTGGATAAAGCGTCGAACTCTTTGTTGGAGGGTCATTCTTTGGGATCTGTGGGGAGGGATGGTGATGGTATAGTCGGTTGCGTTCACTGGTTGTGGGGGATTCTCTCTGTCAGGCACGTAGAGTTCCTGCATGTCATATAGTTGTCTCTTAGAAAGTTTGTCTAATCGGACATTGATTGCGGGGATTCTCTGTTGTATGTGTAGGTCCTCTGATCTGATTCTGTCTCTGAGTCTGGTGTTCGTGATGAAGCAGAGGGCTTTGTTTTGGACTCTTTGGAGTTTTAGCATGTTGGTTTTGGTTGTGAGCGACATGGGTATGCAGGGGTATTCCAGCAGAGGTCTGATCATCATCATGTACAGGTGTAGTTTGATGTGGGGAGGGGCTGCTTTGAATCGATAAAGTTGGCCAAGGCGGGCTTTCGCTAGGTTTACTTTTTTGGTTATGTGGGTTGTAGAGTTGAGTAATCTGCCGATTTCGTATCCTAGGATCTTGTTTGGATTCCTTATAGCAATACGGGTACCTCTGATGGAAATGCCCCCATTTTCTTCTATGGTTGATGGTAAGCACCCAACGGTGCTGATGAGGACTTTGTCAGTTTTGGTTGTGATTCTCCATTTCTTCTCCCACCTGGCAGTTCTATTTAGTTCTTCATTCATTTTCTCGATTGCTCTCCTATGCTTGTTTGCACCAGCTGTAGGGGTGGAGGAGACAACATGGATGACATCCTCTGCGAATTGGGTGATGTTGGTGTCGGTATGTTCAGGTTGGGGGAGGTCGTTGACGTATATGTTGAAGAGGACGGGGCTGAGGCAGGAGCCTTGGGGTACTCCTGCTGTTGGTATGAAGGGGGTTGATTCCGCTCCGTGGAAGGTGGGGATGATTTTTCTTCCTGTTAAGAAGTTGTAGATGAGCCTGAGAAAGGTCCAGTTGTGATCAAGGAGGTCTACGAGTTTGTAAATGAGACCGTCGTGCCAAAGGCTGTCGAAGGCTTTGTGTACGTCCCTGGTGGCGATAAGGGCCAGGTTCCCTTGCTTCTTCAGGCTGGCCACGGCATCACAGATGATGTTTATGGCATGCTGAGTGCTGAGGCGGGACCTGAAGCCGAACTGCCTTTCAGAGAATAGGTGGTTGAACTCCATGTAATAGTTGAGTCTGCTGGAGATTATTCTTTCAAAGACTTTGCCCGTGACTTCGAGTAGGAAGATGGGTCTGTAGTTCTCGGGATTGCGGTTGTCTTTATTTGGTTTGGCGATGAAGATCATCTTAGCTGTCTTGAAAGCCTCTGGGAAGTGACCAGATGCCAAGATGGCATTGTAGATATTCACCAGAGACATCTTGCAGTTAAGAGGGAGGTACTTTAGTTGTTTAGCTCTTATGCCTGATGGGCCAGGAGCTGTGTTTCTCATTCGCCCTATGACTTGGGATACTTCTCTGAGCGTGATTGGTCTGGTGAGGGGATGTTCGTCTTCAAGGGTAGCTGTGTCAATTGATGGTATAGGATGAAAGTCTTCTAGGTTCTCGTCCCGCCATTGGTTGACCCACTGGTAGTGGGTGTTGTTAAATCTTCTGCTGTCGTTATGTGAGAGAATGTTCTCCCATACTTCACCCATCAGCTTGGCTTGGTCCAGTGGGTCGTCAAGTAGGGTAGTCACTACCTCACCATTTTCGTCGGTGAAGGAGTGAGAGAGGTGTTGAGTCTGCGGATCGTGCTCCAGAATTGGTCGGGGGTGGCGCACCAGATAATCCCAAAGATTTCTTTTATGTTGAGTTATTAGGGCGATTAGCTCTCTTTTCGATCTTAGTAGGGCTTCCCGGGAGGGTTGCCCTGTTAGGAAGTGTCTACTGCATTCTAATTGGTACTGTGCATTCTGTCCTTGATTTCCCTAGTTGGTTTGTACTGTTGGTATATCTTGGACGATGTTAGTGTGCAGCAAGCTTGTGTGGCCTCTTTGATTCTGGCGTGAAGGGAGTTAATTGCCCCATCTATTGCATTGCAGGGCTGGTCTTCGAGAGAGATGGTTTGATCATTAGTTAAGAAGGCTCTAAAGGGGTCGAAACCTAGCGTCTTCAGGTTGGGTTTGGGGGGGGGTGTATGGAACGGAGTGGACTGTAGCTTGATTACCACAGGGATGTGATCTGATCCGACGTTGCCACCTGAGGAGACTCTACAGTGAAACAAGTCAGAGTCTCTGTTGGTGAGGACTACGTCTGGGGTGCCTGGGTGGTGGCCCACAAACGACTTGAAGAATGGGCCTTGGAATTTGAGGTCTTTCGCGGCCATTATGTGGTATAGTTGTTTCCCCTTGTGGTCACCTTGGGGCAGGGTGGCTCCACAATTGAAGAAAGCAGGGTGGTGGGCATTGAAGTCCCCAGCTAGGACGGTGGGGATATTTCTATTGAGAAGTCGGTGTAAGGGAATGGATTCGATATACGGTTGTCTGGGAGGGAAGTACCCTTTGATTGCTAGGAATCTCCCGTGTGATGTTGGCACTTTAACCGCTAGGACGTTGTCCTCGTCGACATGTATGTTGTGGAATTCATTCCTCTGCTTCACTAAGATGGCCTCCCCACTGTTGGGTCCCCTGGATTTCTCAAGAGTTGAGTACCCACGTATCTTTATACTGGTCAGGTCTGGCTGATGTTTCATTTAAGAGGATAATGTCTGGGTTGTGGTTGCAGAGTTCAAGTTCAAGGAGGTAACGGTTGTTGAAGAAGTGATGGATGTTGATTTGCAGAATTGTGATCCCCATTATTGTACATGTTTGGCAGAGTTGCTGTGCACAGCGGATGGGTGTTTGGTGGCGCAGTCACATGGCGGTTGTGTGCGCTTTCTCTTGGGAATGCAGGAGGGAGGGGGATTGTAGTCTTGGGTGGACTTCTGAGTGGAGTATTGGTCGTCGTCTGTGCTGTTGGTGACGGTGATATCTGATGACGAGTCTGAATCGTCTGAATCGTCGTTAGGCCTGAGGGGCGAATCAGGGTCAGAGTTGTCTTGGATGGTTGAGACGTCAGTCTCATCGGTTGTCGACGATGTCGACATTGGGGACATTGGAGGTTGAGTAAGGTTGGTTAAGTCTTGGTATAAGTCTTGTTGCTCAGAGGGTATCTGACATGGGGTGGCGGTGGGACCAGGTTGGTCCATTAGGTCAGCCTCAGTGGCGGTTGGTTGTGCATGGCTAGTGGTGCAGATGCAGGGGTTGTTGGTTCCATGCTGGTGGATGGTTGGTCGTGTGCGGGGATATGGGTTGAGGGGCTCATGTATGGGCGCACTGAGTCGGGGATGATTATGGCTGAAGTGCCATTTGCAAAGAACAACTCATTGAGGATGGTGCAGCAGAGGTGGTCGTTGCCCTTGGACCATTCTTTGGCCAGCATGAAGTATGCCGTGCTCTTTATTATCCCTTCTTGGATGAGGCCGGAGGGGATGGGGTAGGAGGGAGGCCCTTGGGGCTGGTGGGGGTCTGGAGTATGGAGGGGGTTGGGGCCTGGGGGGGCTGGGGATCCAAGCATTGTGTTGCGATGTAGTGGCAGTAAGAGCATTGCTGGAGTTCGGCAGGTTGGGGTAAGATTCGTGGGACATAGGGGGAGGAGATTGAACTGCCTTTTGTTTGGCATTGGTCAGTTTTCTGTTTTCAAGGGCTTTGCGGACTTCGGTTTTCCTGGTAGGGCAAGTAGGTGAGACAGCATGGCGGGACCCGCCACAGAGGATACACTTGAGTTTATTTCTGTTAGGGCAGTCCTTGTATACGTGGGCATCCGCACAGATGCTGCATACAGGATTCACTTTGGTGCATTTGTTTGTGTTGTGACCAAAGTGGTAGCATTTGAAGCATTGGGTGATGGAGACGAATCTCTCCATGCTGACTTGGTCTGGCGTTCATTTGGTGCCGAAGCATTTCAGGCCATGGCCATATACGTATTTGGCTTCCTCAGGTGTATCAAGGATAAGTTTCAGCGATTACTGGTTGACAGGGTTCTTGGCAAACTTGTAAGCCTTGAGAACCGTGAATTCGGAGTTGTCTTGGTTGATTCCGTCCACGAGCTCAACGTCAGTGTGTTCACGCATGATGCTGTTGATGCGTGCCACAAACACTGAGTGCTGAGCCTGTAAGTTTCAGGTGGGATGGGGGAAATGCCCTTATCAGCGAGTTTGTCTAGAACGTCTCTTTTTAGAAGGTGAAGTAGCTCCTCTTCCGAGGAGAGCAGTAGTACTGCACCAGTGTGGGTGGTGAATATGTCCACAGGTGCAATGGTAGCCTTGCTACGAATGCAGTCTAAAATATCCCTTTTGGATTTCGGAGAAGTCTCACTCTTATATTGGGCATCTTGCCCAGCTAATTTAAAGCTGACTCAGATAATATGCTGAGAAGAAATCAGTTGCCTGTGTGTGCTGCATCCTAATTCCTATTTCGGCTGACTTATGAAGGACAGCCCCTAAGATAGCCTAGCCCTCGAGGGAGTGAGGGGAGACGGGGCCCAAGGCAAAGATCGGCCGGATTTCAAAAAACCACACGGGCTACTGGATGGTCAAAATGCCTTGTTTTAAGTCGCCAAAGGCGAAGTTGCCGAAAAATAAGAAGACAGGAAAGTTAGAAGGATAGCAGTGTGAGTAGAGTGTTCTGTGGATAGGCCAGTGTATTGGGTTGGGTAATGGGAGGGGTTGGGGTGGGGAAGGATGAGGATAGGGGTGGTGGGGGAGAGAGGGAACAAGCAGGCTGGTCACCGCCTCACCCTCTTGATGGGATGGGGCTCAAAGTGACTGCAAGCAAGTTTCCTCTCAGCTCTGGTCGAGACAACTCAGGATAACCCAAGAAAAATCTCGAGTAACAGTGTTCAGAGTTGCTCTGATCTCGAATTACTCAGGATAACCGAAGAGCAGGAGCTGCGACGTCTTCTCTCCACGGCGGCTGGACGGCTACTCCTTTGTATTTGTCGAAGAATAATAGTGGACATAAGAACAGTTATTTGATGGTTTTCCGTAAATTTAAAATTTAAAATTGTTGTTATTCCTAATAATTAACACATCTACAAAAGGCAATAAGTTATTTTCTTCGAACTCAACAGTAAAATTTATAAAATGAGCAAAGCTATATAATTTAACAAGGAAATGATTTATATCTACATTCTTAGGCTTGAGACAAAAAATATCAACATATTTATGCCACTTGCATCAATAAGGAAGGATTTTATTAAGCAGTTTTGTTTCAAAAAATTCCATGCAATGGTAAATCATAATTAACAAGTTCTTCAGAAAAGAAACTTAATAAATCATCAAGTGGAACTTTTGTAAACAAGAAAGTAATATCAAAACTAACCATGTTGAAATCAATTAAGTCAGTAAAGGTGCTTAATTTATCCAATTAATCTATGTTCTTTTTAACATTAATTAAAGTTAGAAATTTTTCCAACAACTGGTCTCAAAATATCAAAAAGCCATTTAGATAATTTATAGGAAACTGATCCTATGGAGCAAATAATTGGTCAAACTGGAATACCTGGTTTGTTCATTTTTATTAACCATATACATAGGATAAAGATGGATTAGTGGATGTAAATTTTTTAATTATTTCTTCTTTGAGTTTCAGGAGATGTTTTATTGTTTTATTGAAATTAGTGTTATCAGTTTCTAAGGGATTCTGTCTAAGTTTAGAATAAGTTTCAATTTATTTCAAAATTATTATTGCTTTTATTTTATCTGCTTTTTTTTTTTTTTTTTTTTTTTTAGTAAGATGCGGTTTTATCTGGGGAGTGTCTCGAGACTTAAGTCTCCCATGGGAGGAGGTACATATTATTAATAAGTGTATCAATTGGGAATATTTTTGTTTTAACATAGAGCTATAAACCGTGCCCTTATTAATGTTAATTTCATTAGTGGATAAATCAGAGGATTTTTCTATGTTACAAAGGGCTTTTGCAATTTCAACATTATTAAGGTTTTTTGAAGTTGCAAAACTTAGACCGAAACCCACAGTAGTAGTTGTATTTTTATCTAATATTTCATCTCATAAGTTACTTACAAAATTGCTATTACCAGTTTTGTCTAATCACTGTTTTCAATTAAAATGTCTAATATTCTTTGTAGTTTGTTTTTTAGTTTATTACAAATTCTTCTGAGTTTATTATAGCAATGATCTAACATATTATGTTTGTATTCTGATGGAATGACCTGATTAAAGGAGTATTTTTTGTTTCTCAATATTTTGAATGCTTCCTTCTCCTGTATTTTAGAAATTTCAATAAGTTTCTGAAGAATAATTCTCATAAAATCATCAGAGGGATGATCTCTTATGTCAAGGATGATATTTGGTAAAATAGATTTGGGCAAAACTTATTCATTCAGAACAGTATTTAAAAAAAACAAGTCGAATTTTAAGCTTTTGGGACTTCGTGGTGTAGTTTGCCATGGAACCTGATTTATCTGGAAGCGCCCTGCTCCCTTCACGGATTTCCGAGAAGTGGGGAGGGGGTGTCCTCCAGGGGCTGCCTGTCGGCTCTGGGAGGTGGCAGCCGAAGGAAGTATGCTTTGTGGTGGGTTTTCGACCGTCTTGTCTTTGGTCCGTCGATTAGGCTCGTTAGGTCTTGTCTTTCGTTCGACCGTCATGTCTTTTGTCCGTCGATTAGGCTGATGGTTATGAAGTCCTCTCGGATGAAAGGGGCAGCTTACAGCCATTTCATATCTTCTAGTGACTGTCCCTCCTCAGTCCCTCTCTTTATTTTTAATAATAAGAAGAAAGAAGTACCACCATAATGGAGTCTTCGTTTCGCGATAACCTTCCTAATCCCAGGTCCCATTTTGTTACCACATCCTTTTCTGACCTGGCTTCGTTACTGGACATTCTCCAGACTTTTCCCATACCCCTGTACCTTCTGCTGGTGACACTTCATCACCAGCTCCAGGTGCTGAGGCTCCTCCTATTTCTTCTAGTGCCTCTGCCTCTTGCACGCCTTTAACTATGCGTGCAGCTTTCCCAAATATAGTGCGACGATGTTCGGATCGCCCACTTACTTCAGGTCTGGCCATCCATGGAACTACGCCTAAACATTCCAAACCATTTGCTGATGACGGTTCTTCGATGTCTGCTCATTCCATCCAAAAACGACTTACACGACAACCACTTCCTTTATGCACCATGTTTACAAGTACCCATGTGGACTAAATTCTTTTCCCTACAACCAGAATCGCTAACTGATTATTGTTCAAACCATAGTATTGGTAAAGCTCTTTTACGACACGTTACCCAAAATATACCTTTTCACGCTCTTCGAAGTGCATCGTTACAGTTTAGAATGGAGAACAAGCTTGTAATCTTTCCCATCTTACTTCCATAGATAACGTTCCTATCACAGTTCACGAGTTCACAGTTCAATGCCTTTGCTAATAAACACTCCGTCCTAGCAGTCTTTTTTGATCTTGAGACGGCACATGACACCACCTGGAGGTATAACATCTTAGCCCAGACCCACTTCTTAGGCCTCAGCGGCAATCTACCGACCTTCCTAGCTGCTTTCTTATCTGAAAGACATTTTCGTGTCCATGTTGGCGATTCGCTTTCCTCAGATTTTGTTCAAGCTGAAGGGGTCCCACAAGGTTGTGCCCTTAGCACTACCCTTTTTCTCTTGGCTATAAATGACCTACCTTCCTTTCTTCCATTGCATATTTGGTCGTCACTTTATGTGGCCGACTTCGCTATAGCTTACACAGGCGCTGACTGTCGCCTGGTAGCAGCCTTCCTTCAGGTTGCTATTGACCGTGTTTCCCATTGGGCCACTTCTCATGATTTAAAATTTTCTATTACGAAAACCTGTTTCATTACCTTCACTAGACGTCCTCTTGTCCCAGATATTTCATTGTATGTACACGGCTCACGTATCCCAGAATGAGTTATGATCAAGTTTCTAGGCCTTCTCTTCGATCACCGGTTGACAATGAAACCTCACATTTCCTCTTTGAAGGCAGCTTGCCATGGTCGGAAGAATCCCCTTAAAATTCTTGCGCATCGTTCATGGGCAGCAGATCTCAAGACTCTCCTTTGTTTACATTGCACCTTAGTCTTGTCCAAGCTGGATTATGGCGACCAAGTCTATTCTGCAGCTTCTCCTTCATCAGGGTCTGCATTTATGCCTTGGTGCCTTTCGTTCATCCCTTACTGAAAGCCTCTATGCTGAGGAGAATCTTCCTTCATTAGCCGATCGTCGTGATCCTCATTGCCTTCGTTACTTTATCCGCGCTCATGACCTTTGTGTTCCCTCTACGTATGGATTGGTCTCAGTCGTTAGTAGAAGCAACTTATTTGTTAGGCGCCCCTACTTACTCCGACCGTTTTCTCTTCATCTTCACTCACTTTGGTCTACTCTCCAGTTGCATCCCCTGTATGTTCATATAGTGTCTGTCTGTTCTCCCCTACTACTGTGCGGCAAAGCTCTCCTACCTACGGCTGCTTGTCGCTCTTTTTTTCTTGATCACTTCCGATCGACTGTGCATGCCATCGCTGTTTATACAGATGGTTCTAAATCTTCTGACGGTGTTGGGATCGCGGCGATGTTCCCTGACGATGTTCTTCGAGGTCGGTTGTTAGATTCAGTTAGTATTTTTATCACCGAATTGAATGCCATCCTCATAGCACTTCGCATTACATATATGTCTCTTTCGTGATCCTTTGTGATCATTTCAGATTCCCTCAGCGCTTTACAGGCCATTTCACAATTTCATTTCCCTCATCCATTGGTCCTTCGCATTCGACTCTGGTTGTGCCGTATAGCTAGCAAAAACAAAGATGTCCTTTTCTGTTGGTTCCCTGAACATATTGATAAGCAGGGCAACGAACAGGTGCATGCTGCTGGGAGATCAGCGGTACATGATCTTCTGGTTTCCTATAGAGGTATTTCGTTCAGGGATTATTTTACAGTTATCTCTGCCTGTCTTCGCAGCTGTTGGCAACAACTGTGGTCGGACATACACCATAACAAATTACACTCTATTTAACCACTTTTAGGTTTTTAGCCATCTTCTTCCCACCGTTGCCGTTCCTGGGAAACTGTGCTCTCTCTCATGGAACGACACCCTATTCCTCTCTGTGAAGATTGTTGAGTCTCTATTTCAGTTCTTCACTTTTTTGTGGACTGTCCAGTTTACTAGCAAGCTCGCAGGATTTTTCTCCGATGCTGCTATCCTCCCTTCATGCAGACAGCCCTGCCTTTGCCTTATGATCACTTTTTGACTTCTTGTAAGTGTTATGCAGGGTCCTGCATGACATTGTAATGTACATATAGTGGAGAAGTGTGCCATAATAGTATGAATGTTATAATTATAAAGAATAATTTTTTTATTATTTTTTTTTATTATCACAATGGCCGATTCCCACCAAGGCAGGGTGGCCCGAAAAAGAAAAACTTTCACCATCATTCACTCCATCACTGTCTTGCCAGAAGGGTGCTTTACACTACAGTTTTTAAACTGCAACATTAACACCCCTCCTTCAGAGTGCAGGCACTGTACTTCCCATCTCCAGGACTCAAGTCCGGCCTGCTGGTTTCCCTGAACCCCTTCATAAATGTTACTTTGCTCACACTCCAACAGCACGTCAAGTATTAAAAACCATTTGTCTCCATTCACTCCTATCAAACACGCTCACGCATGCCTGCTGGAAGTCCAAGCCCCTCGCACACAAAACCTCCTTTACCCCGTCCCTCCAACCTTTCCTAGGCCGACCCCTACCCCGCCTTCCTTCCACTACAGACTGATACACTCTTGAAGTTATTCTGTTTTGCTCCATTCTCTCCACATGTCCGAACCACCTCAACAACCCTTCCTCAGCCCTCTGGACAACAGTTTTGGTAATCCCGCACCTCCTCCTAACTTCCAAACTACGAATTCTCTGCATTATATTCACACCACACATTGCTCTCAGACATAACATCTCCACTGCCTCCAGCCTTCTCCTCGCTGCAACATTCATCACCCATGCTTCACACCCATATAAGAGCGTTGGTAAAACTATACTCTCATACATTCCCCTCTTTGCCTCCAAGGACAAAGTTCTTTGTCTCCACAGACTCCTAAGTGCACCACTCACCCTTTTTCCCTCATCAATTCTATGATTCACCTCATCTTTCATAGACCCATCCGCTGACACGTCCACTCCCAAATATCTGAATACATTCACCTCCTCCATACTCTCTCCCTCCAATCTGATATCCAATCTTTCATCACCTAATCTTTTTGTTATCCTCATAACCTTACTCTTTCCTGTATTCACTTTCAATTTTCTTCTTTTGCACACCCTACCAAATTCATCCACCAATCTCTGCAACTTCTCTTCAGAATCTCCCAAGAGCACAGTGTCATCAGCAAAGAGCAACTGTGACAACTCCCACTTTCTGTGTGATTCTTTATCTTTTAACTCCACGCCTCTTGCCAAGACCCTCGCATTTACTTCTCTTACAACCCCATCTATAAATATATTAAACAACCACGGTGACATCACACATCCCTGTCTAAGGCCCACTTTTACTGGGAAATAATTTCCCTCTTTCCTACATACTCTAACTTGAGCCTCACTATCCTCGTAAAAACTCTTCACTGCTTTCAGTAACCTACCTCCTACACCATACACCTGCAACATCTGCCACATTGCCCCCCTATCCACCCTGTCATACGCCTTTTCCAAATCCATAAATACCACAAAGACCTCTTTAGCCTTATCTAAATACTGTTCATATATATGTTTCACTGTAAACACCTGGTCCACACACTCCCTACCTTTCCTAAAGCCTCCTTGTTCATCTGCTATCCTATTCTCCGTCTTACTCTTAATTCTTTCAATAATAACTCTACCATACACTTTACCAGGTATACTCAGCAGACTTATCCCCCTATAATTTTTTTGCACTCTCTTTTATCCCCTTTGCCTTTATACAAAGGAACTATGCATGCTCTCTGCCAATCCCTAGGTACCTTACCCTCTTCCATACATTTATTAAATAATTGCACCAACCACTCCGAAACTATATCCCCACCTGCTTTTAACATTTCTATCTTTATCCCATCAATCCCGGCTGCCTTACCCCCTTTCATTTTACCTTCTGCCTCACGAACTTCCCCCACACTCACAACTGGCTCTTCCTCACTCCTACAAGATGTCGTTCCTCCTTGCCCTATACACGAAATCACAGCTTCCCTATCTTCATCAACATTTAACAATTCCTCAAAATATTCCCTCCATCTTCCCAATACCTCTAACTCTCCATTTAATAACTCTCCTCACCTATTTTTAACTGATAAATCCATTTGTTCTCTAGGCTTTCTTAACTTGTTAATCTCACTCCAAAACTTTTTCTTTTTTTTCAACAAAATTTGTTGATAGCATCTCACCCACTCTCTTATTTGCTCTCTTTTTACATTGCTTCACCACTCTCTTAACCTCTCTCTTTTTCTCCATATACTCTTCCCTCCTTGCATCACTTCTACTTTGTAAAAACTTCTCATATGCTAACTTTTTCTCCCTTACTACTCTCTTCACATCATCATTCCACCAATCGCTCCTCTTCCCTCCCGCACCCACTTTCCTGTAACCACAAACTTCTGCTGAACACTCTAACACTATATTTTTAATCCTACCCCATACCTCTTCGACCCCATTGCCTATGCTCATATTAGCCCATCTATCCTCCAATAGCTGTTTATATCTTACCCTAACTGCCTCCTCTTTTAGTTTATAAACCTTCACCTCTCTCTTCCCTGATGCTTCTATTCTCCTTGTATCCCATCTACCTTTTACTCTCAGTGTAGCTACAACTAGAAAGTGATCTGATATATCTGTGGCCCCTCTGTAAACATGTACATCCTGAAGTCTACTCAACAGTCTTTTATCTACCAATACATAATCCAACAAACTACTGTCATTTCGCCCTACATCATATCTTGTATACTTATTTATCCTCTTTTTCTTAAAATATGTATTACCTATAACTAAACCCCTTTCTATACAAAGTTCAATCAAAGGGCTCCCATTATCATTTACACCTGGCATCCCAAACTTACCTACCACACCCTCTCTAAAAGTTTCTCCTACTTTAGCATTAAGGTCCCCTACCACAATTACTCTCATAATGTGCTTTTGGGCATACTGTATAGTAGGTTAAACTATAATTATAAAGAAATCCTGCTAGGGATTTATTTTCCAACTATGTTTGGGTACGCTGGGCAAGCGTGGCTTGGGGCAGTCACGTGGAGTCAGCATGGTGTGGAGGCTGGCGTCGGAGATGCTGTGTGTTTAAGCTAAGTTTATAGTTGTGTACTTCTTCGGTTTAACCAACTCAAGCCATAGGCTCTTCTATGGCTTACCTGTATGTTCACCAAGGCTCTGACATGGTCAGGGTACTGTGGGATGAGTGAGGAAATAAGAAATGGGGTTCGTAGTGGAGTAGTGACGGTCTGGCGCTGACTAGGCCTAGTGGTTATGGTGGCTGGACCTCCAGCCAGCTGTTTCTTGTGTACCTTCATTTGGGCATTTAGGATTAAGGTGTTTCTAGAGTGTGTATATAGTGTTATGTTGAATAAATAGATATATTTTCCTAACTGGGATTTTTGCCTAACCCTCTGTTAACCAATCCATTGAAGTAACTCATACTGGTTTAGCGCTTTCTGTTTTGACTGGGATAGCCTCGGGTGGCCTGTTTATGCTTGAGATGTGTGTAAATTTTACCTTTGCCCTTAGACAAGGTTCAAGCCCCCAGCTATCCCACATTTCTCCGTAACATAAGTAACTGCTTCACTACACGAACTTTGACGTATAGAACCTCACGTCCCTTACAGAACTTTTCTTCCCTCACTTCAGATCCCATTTCCAACTAGCTGTTTATAGACCCAGCACTATTTTATATCCGACAGTGCTGTATGACCCTTGTCAGTTTAGCGCTTTGTTTGATTATAATAATAATAATAATAATAATAATAATAATAATAATAATAATAATAATAATAATAATAATAAAAATAATAACAATAATAATAATAATAATAATAATAATAATAATAATAATAATAATAATAATAATAATAATAATAATAATAATAATAATAATAATGATAATAATAATAATAATTCCTTGGATCAAAAGACCTTCCTTAGCATAACGGCACCAATCTTAAATGGCAGTGCAGAAAAAATATAGGAAATATAGCAGAGGTCATTTCGGTCAGCAAAAGAAGTGGTGACACCGTCCAGTAAACCTGTGAGGGTCAGCAAAAGGAGTAATGAATGCTCGATCCTCCGTCTACTTAGTCTCTGTGAGAAAATCAGCAAATAGAGTCTAGATTGAGGAAATCCCGTACCAGATGTTTTTAAGCACATGTCTCGGAGGCACTTTGTACCAGCAACATCAACAACAGCTGTAGTTGTTCCCATGGATGGCCTGGTATATATACCACCATCTCTTCCCTCACTCTTCACTTTTAACAACACCCCGTCACCTCTCCTCCCACAAGGTAACCATCTATTATACCTTCTCCATCATCACTATTCGCTTTTAGCAAGACTACCTCCATTAATTTACCACCTCTCACATTCACCATAATCACAACCACCATTTTCACCTTCAAGGTGATGATGATGGTAGTTATAATCATTATTTACCTCATAATCAAGGTTACAACTCCACCGTCATCGGACTGACAAATTGTGATCAACACCAACAAGTATGGAAATGAGATATGAGGAATTAGAACAGTTATTTTGGAGAAGTTTGTCCAACCATGACTTTGTCCATCTAATACAGAGAACAGAAAACAGTTAATATAGTGTGTGGGATCAGGCGCTACCTGAGCTGTGGGAAGAATATTCGGTGATGGAAGTGTTCTGTTTCAGTATAATGTGTTCACAAAGAATATTTAAGATAATGAAACTATTTGTATTTTGATCGATGCCATATATCGTTTGCAATGAAAGTCGGATTTTATGATAAGTCTAACTTTTTTGTAACTTCATGAGATGATTGTAGGCGTTGTGGTTTGTGGTACTTCAGTTAGTTGGATCATCCTTTTAGCAAGTGTGTATGTGTTTAGTGATCCATTGTTTAAGGATCCAAGAAGTTTCACCCCATAAATAGTTTATCAGATCCTCCCTTCATGGAATAGTGTACATTTCAGCGCTGGATTCACTGTGCTGTGTGTTCTCTGTGTTACTAGGTTCTAGAGTTTGTTGTAAGTAATTCTAGATAAGTGGGTATTGATTTAGCAATAAAGTTGTCGATAGTCCTCAGAAATCTGTCCTACTGGGAGAATAACATATCAGTCTAGAGTCTTCCTCTGTCTGCCAATGTGAAAGATTTTATCTGCCTTTCTTCTAAATCGTTGATAAAATAGTTGGAAAAAGTGTTTGATATATAACTGTATTCTCCACTGAGTAGCACAGTTTGTGATTCAATAACCCCTTAATGACGGCTTCTCTCTTAGTGCATGTGTTATGGGATGATAAATAGTGAAATAAGTCATCTTTGTTTGTGAGTTTTCCATATTCTAAAATCCAATTTTAGGTAATTTCATAGAATTATAACATCAGGAAAGAGGTATGAGTTTATTCTGTTGTTTCTCCGTGTGATTCTGTAAACATTGTTCCACACTGATGATAGTTTTAGAGACCCAGTAGTGTCTTGAATATCTTTTACATATTATTCCTTAGTTTCTCGTAGTGAGTATAATTTCATCGTCTCCTGCAGGAGCTCAATATACATGTTGACTATGACAGCACTAGGGGTTGAACCCACAGTTATTCCATATGACTAACTGTACCCATAGTCAACAAAAGAGAAACAGATGACAAAGTACCTGGCTGAAAATAGGAGGTCCAGATCATCTGTGACTGTTTTGGAAAAAGGAGAAGTTGAGTGGTGGGGAACCAGGTGAATAATGAAGTGGAATTATTGCTTGAATGTTTCTTATTAATGAACTTAATGTTCTAGATTTTGTCACAAACATTGTCAAAGTTTTTGAAGTGCTCTTGGCAGATTGTTTCCATGGGTTTTGATAAATGTTTTGCATGAGCAGGTCATACATGTAGACAGGCATAAACAAATTTAAAGTCCCTGCTTTTCAACCAAGCACAAATATTATTATTATTATTGTTATTATTATTATTATTATTATTATTATTATTATTATTATTATTATTATTATTATTATTATTATTATTATTATTATTATTATTATTATTATTATTATTGTTATCTAGTGTTTACTTTCTGTGTACAGATGAAGGTTGCTGTGTTGCTGCTGTGCTTCTTTGCCCTGGCTGCTGCTTACCCCTCATGGGAGGAGTTTAAGGTAATGCTGTTATTGTAGGTCTTTCATTACCTTCATGTTTTAAGTTACCACCATCATTTCCCTAACATATTAAGGTAACTCCTTCATTACCTTAACATATTAGGATCACATATTTATTACCTTAACATATTCAGGAAACTCGCTTAATATCGCAAAGTATTTTTGTATCGTAAGGGAATCCACTCATATTATGCAATAATGCTGTTGGTGACGGAATTAAAAGTCATAAGAGTAAATCTACTGGGTAATGAATGGTAGAGGATACTGAAGAATGTCAAAATTAACCAATTACACTATGTTCTGAATAATATTGAATGTTGAAAAGACTCAACAGCTCATGTTAGCAAAAATGTAAGTGCAAGACAACAGTGTCTTGAAGTCCGCAGTAACACCAATGTACTCCTTGCAATTGTACCGAAGTTTAAATAACAGAAATCCCGAGTCTGGGGACAAGAGATCGTCTAATGGGACTTTTATTATTGCTTCATTTCACTCGAAGGAGTAAACATAGAGTAGATCCAGCATCGACAAGTTTACTAACAAAGTCTCTTTTGTGTCCATTACATAAAGTTGTCGTTACCATTATATCAAAGATAAATTATCCTGACAAGCTGATAAATAAGACACGTGAACATCACCTGGGTATCTTTATTGTGGACACCAGGAGCTTTATCACTGTAATACTGAATCACCATAACAGAAGTATTTGAACAAGTGGAGAGATGTAGTGTACGTGAACATATGTGGCATCACCTACCTCCTCTAGTGATCCACACCTCACATACCTCCTCTAGTGACCCACACGTCACCTACCTCATCTAGTGATCCGCACGTGACCTACCTCCTCTAGTGATCCACACTTGGCCTACGTCCTCCAGTAATCCACACCTCACCTACCTCCTATAGTGACCCACACCTCAAAACCTCCTCTATTGACCCACACGTCACCTACCTCATCTAGTGATCCACACGTCACCTACCACCTCTAGTGATCCACACCTCACCTACCTCCTCCAGTGATCCACACCTCACCTACCTCCACTAGTGATCCGCACGCCACCTACCTCCTCTAGTGATCCACACATCACCTACCTCCTCTAGTGATCCACACGTCACCTACCTCCTCTAGTGATCCACACGTCACCTACCTCCTCTAGTGATCCACACGTCACCTACCTCCTCTAGTGATCCACACGTCACCTACCTCCTCTAGTGATCCACACGTCACCTACCTCCTCTAGTGATCCACACGTCACCTACCTCCTCTAGTGATCCACACGTCACCTACCTCCTCTAGTGATCCACACGTCACCTACCTCCTCTAGTGATCCACACGTCACCTACCTCCTCTAGTGATCCACACGTCACCTACCTCCTCTAGTGATCCACACGTCACCTACCTCCTCTAGTGATCCACACGTCACCTACCTCCTCTAGTGATCCACACGTCACCTACCTCCTCTAGTGATCCACACGTCACCTACCTCCTCTAGTGATCCACACGTCACCTACCTCCTCTAGTGATCCACACGTCACCTACCTCCTCTAGTGATCCACACGTCACCTACCTCCTCTAGTGATCCACACGTCACCTACCTCCTCTAGTGATCCACACGTCACCTACCTCCTCTAGTGATCCACACGTCACCTACCTCCTCTAGTGATCCACACGTCACCTACCTCCTCTAGTGATCCACACGTCACCTACCTCCTCTAGTGATCCACACGTCACCTACCTCCTCTAGTGATCCACACGTCACCTACCTCCTCTAGTGATCCACACGTCACCTACCTCCTCTAGTGATCCACACGTCACCTACCTCCTCTAGTGATCCACACGTCACCTACCTCCTCTAGTGATCCACACGTCACCTACCTCCTCTAGTGATCCACACGTCACCTACCTCCTCTAGTGATCCACACGTCACCTACCTCCTCTAGTGATCCACACGTCACCTACCTCCTCTAGTGATCCACACGTCACCTACCTCCTCTAGTGATCCACACGTCACCTACCTCCTCTAGTGATCCACACGTCACCTACCTCCTCTAGTGATCCACACGTCACCTACCTCCTCTAGTGATCCACACGTCACCTACCTCCTCTAGTGATCCACACGTCACCTACCTCCTCTAGTGATCCACACGTCACCTACCTCCTCTAGTGATCCACACGTCACCTACCTCCTCTAGTGATCCACACGTCACCTACCTCCTCTAGTGATCCACACGTCACCTACCTCCTCTAGTGATCCACACGTCACCTACCTCCTCTAGTGATCCACACGTCACCTACCTCCTCTAGTGATCCACACGTCACCTACCTCCTCTAGTGATCCACACGTCAACTACCTCCTCTAGTGATCCACACGTCAACTACCTCCTCTAGTGATCCACACGTCACCTACCTCCTCTAGTGATCCACACGTCACCTACCTCCTCTAGTGATCCACACGTCACCTACCTCCTCTAGTGATCCACACGTCACCTACCTCCTCTAGTGATCCACACGTCACCTACCTCCTCTAGTGATCCACACGTCACCTACCTCCTCTAGTGATCCACACATCACCTACCTTCTCTAGTGATCCGCACGCCACGTACATCCTCTAGTGATCCGCACGCCACCTACCTCCTCTAGTGATCCACACGTCACCTACCTCCTCTAGTGATCCACACGTCACCTACCTCCTCTAGTGATCCACACGTCACCTACCTCCTCTAGTGATCCACACGTCACCTACCTCCTCTAGTGATCCACACGTCACCTACCTCCTCTAGTGATCAACACGTCAACTACCTCCTCTAGTGATCCACACGTCACACTACCTCCTCTAGTGATCCACACGTACCTACCTCCTCTAGTGATCCACACATGACCTACCTCCTCTAGTGATCCACACGTCACCTACCTCCTCTAGTGATCCACACATCACCTACCTTCTCTAGTGATCCACACGTCACCTACATCCTCTAGTGATCCGCACGCCACCTACCTCCTCTAGTGATCCACACGTCACCTACCTCCTCTAGTGATCCACACGTCACCTACCTCCTCTAGTGATCCACACGTCACCTACCTCCTCTAGTGATCCACACGTCACCTACCTCCTCTAGTGATCCACACGTCAACTACCTCCTCTAGTGATCCACACGTCACCTACCTCCTCTAGTGATCCACACGTCAACCCTACCTCCTCTAGTGATCCACACGTCACCTACCTCCTCTAGTGATCCACACGTCAACTACCTCCTCTAGTGATCCACACGTCACCTACCTCCTCTAGTGATCCACACGTCACCTACCTCCTCTAGTGATCCACACGTCACCTACCTCCTCTAGTGATCCACACGTCAACTACCTCCTCTAGTGATCCACACGTCACCTACCTCCTCTAGTGATCCACACGTCACCTACCTCCTCTAGTGATCCACACGTCACCTACCTCCTCTAGTGATCCACACGTCACCTACCTCCTCTAGTGATCTACACGTCACCTACCTCCTCTAGTGATCCACACGTCACCTACCTCCTCTAGTGATCCACACGTCACCTACCTCCTCTAGTGATCCACACGTCACCTACCTCCTCTAGTGATCCACACGTCACCTACCTCCTCTAGTGATCCACACGTCAACTACCTCCTCTAGTGATCCACACGTCACCTACCTCCTCTAGTGATCCACACGTCACCTACCTCCTCTAGTGATCCACACGTCACCTACCTCCTCTAGTGATCCACACGTCACCTACCTCCTCTAGTGATCTACACGTCACCTACCTCCTCTAGTGATCCACACGTCAACTACCTCCTCTAGTGATCCACACGTCACCTACCTCCTCTAGTGATCCACACGTCAACTACCTCCTCTAGTGATCCACACGTCACCTACCTCCTCTAGTGATCCACACGTCAACTACCTCCTCTAGTGATCCACACGTCACCTACCTCCTCTAGTGATCCACACGTCACCTACCTCCTCTAGTGATCCACACGTCACCTACCTCCTCTAGTGATCCACACGTCACCTACCTCCTCTAGTGATCCACACGTCACCTACCTCCTCTAGTGATCCACACGTCACCTACCTCCTCTAGTGATCCACACGTCACCTACCTCCTCTAGTGATCCACACGTCAACTACCTCCTCTAGTGATCCACACGTCACCTACCTCCTCTAGTGATTCACACGTCACCTACCTCCTTTAGTGATCCACACGTCACCTACCTCAAGTGACCCACACCTCACCTACCTCCTCTAGTGATCCACACATGACCTACCTCCTCTAGTGATCCACACGTCACCTACCTCCTCTAGTGATCCACACGTCACCTACCTCCTCTAGTGTTCCACACGTCACCTACCTCCTCTAGTGATCCACACGTGACCTGCCTTCTCTAGTGATCCACACGTCACCTACCTCCTCTAGTGATCCACACGTCACCTACCTCCTCAAGTGACCCACACCTCACCTACCTCCTCTAGTGATCCACACGTGACCTGCCTTCTCTAGTGATCCACACGTCACCTACCTCCTCTAGTGATCCACACGTCACCTACCTCCTCTAGTGATCCACACGTCACCTACCTCCTCTAGTGATCCATCATTTATGCAAGAAGACTTAACATACATCACATTCATAAGATTAGAAAAGAAGCTATAATTACTATCCAGTTAGTTATTGCAATGGAAAACGAAAGTAAACTATTATTTCTTATGATTTATTCAGGTTACCCACAGCTACTATTATGTACTCTGACATATAAGTATTTTACTTACCAGGCCACTCACAGCCGCAAGTATGTGGATGCTGAGGAGGAGAAATATCGCAGAAGCGTCTTCGAGGAAAACCTTGAGTATGTGAAAGAGTTCAATGAGAAGTATGAGAGAGGAGAGGTGAGCTTCACTCTGGCCATGAACAAGTTTGCTGACATGGTAAGTTACTTTACAATGTCTTCCTCTTCAAGGAAACTTGTTAGTTTTGTTGCATAAGGAAAAAGATTGGGTCTATATTTAGTTTAAGAACTTTAGAAAGTGTGGTGATACATTTTAGTTTATGGTATACCATATCCAGTTGCTGGTTGTCATGAAAGATAATTTTATGTTGGCCAAAAAAAAAATTAAAGATTTTTTTTTTGGTGTATCTTAGGTTAAGCTAGGTAAAGCTAGGCTTAGTTTGGTTGGGTTTTAACCCAGTCTAAAGCAACCCAAAACAAAATAAACCAACTCTAACCAAAACAACTGAACCTAATCAAGTTCAGCCCTAGCTTCTAATGTAAACCAAACCCTCCATCATGTAACCTAGCTCAAACATTAACTGAGCGAATCATTTTTCTTCAGTTTTACTCACATTTACTTCGCTTTCATTTACTCTGTTCTTAACTTGTCGTTATCACTAGTAATCATTTCATTAGGTGTAATTTAACACGAATATACTCGCTAGGTATTAGTCTTCTCTATGTTGTTTGTTGTCTAATTGTATTATTACTCACTTGACTCTCATGAGCTACACTGAGAGTAAAAGGTAGATGGGATACAAGGAGAATAGAAGCATCACGGAAGAGAGAGGTGAATGTTTATAAACTAAAAGAGGAGGCAGTTAGGGTAAGATATAAACAGCTATTGTAGGATAGATGGGCTAATGAGAGCATAGGCAATGGGGTCGAAGAGGTATGGAGTAGGTTTAAATTGCAGTGTTAGAGTGTTCAGCAGAAGTTTGTGGTTACAGGAAAGTAGGTGTGGGAGGGAAGAGGAGCGATTGGGGGAATGATGATGTAAAGGAGAAAAAGTTAGCATATGAGAAGTTTTTACAAAGTAGAAGTGATGCAAGGATGTTAAGAGAGTGGTGAAGCAATGTAAAAAGAGAGCAAATGAGAGAGTGGGTGAGATGTTATCAACAAATTTTGTTGAAAATAAGAAAAAGTTTTGGAGTGAGATTAACAATTTGACGAAGCCTAGAGAAGAACTAGATTTGTCAGTTAAAAATAGGAGAGGAGAGTTATTAAATGGAGAGTTAGAGGTATTGGGAAGATGGAAGGAATATTTTGAAGAATTGTTAAATGTTGATGAAGATAGGGAAGCTGTGATTTCGTGTATAGGCCAAGGAGGAATAACATCTTGTAGGAGTGAGGAAGAGCCAGTTGTGAGTGTGGGGGAAGTTCGTGAGGCAGTAGGTAAAATGAAAGGGGGTATGGCAGCCGGGATTGATGGGATGAAGATAGAAATGTTAAAAGCAGGTGGGGATATAGTTTTGGAGTGGTTGGTGCAATTGTTTAATAAATGTATGGAAGAGGGTAAGGTACCTAGGAATTAGCGGAGAGCATGCATGGTTCCTTTGTATAAAGGCAAAGGGGACAAATGAGAGTGCAAAAATTATAGGGAGTTAAGTCTGTTGAGTATACCTGGTGAAGTGAATGGTAGAGTAAGACGGAGAATAGGATAGCAGACGAACAAGGAGGCTTTAGGAAAGGTAGGGGGTGTGTGGACCAGGTGTTTACAGTGAAACATATAAGTGAACAGTATTTAGATAAGGCTAAAGAGGCTTTTGTGGCATTTATGGATTTAGAAAAGGCGTATGACAGGGTGGATAGGGGGGCAATGTGGCAGATGTTGCAGGTGTATGGTGGACGAGGTAGGTTACTGAAAGCAGTGAAGAGTTTTTACGAGGATAGTGAGACTCAAGTTAGAGTATGTAGGAAAGAGGGAGATTATTTTCCAGTAAAAGTAGGCCTTAGACAAGGATGTGTGATGTCACCGTGGTTGTTTAATATATTTATAAATGAGGTTGGCAAGAGGCGTGGAGTTAAAAGATAAAGAATCACACATGAAGTGGGAGTTGTCAAAGTTGCTCTTTGCTGATGACACTCTGCTCTTGGGAGATTCTGAAGAGAAGTTGCAGAGATAGGTGGATGAATTTGGTAGGGTATGCAAAAGAAGAAAATTAAAAGTGAATTCAGGAAAGAGTAAGGTTATGAGGATAACAAAAAGATTAGGTGATGAAAGATTGGATATCAGATTGGAGGGAGAGAGTTCGGAGGAGGTGAATGTATTCAGATATTTGGGAGTGGACGTGTCAGCGGATGGGTCTATGAAAGATGAGGTGAATCATAGAATTGATGAGGGGAAAAGGGTGAGTGGTGCACTTAGGAGTCTGTGGAGACAAAGAACTTTGTCCTTGGAGGCAAAGAGGGGAATGTATGAGAGTGTAGTTCTACCAAGGCTCTTATATGGGTGTGAAGCATGGGTGATGAATGTTGCAGCGAGGAAAAGGCTGGAGACAGTGGAGATGTCATGTCTGAGGGCAATGTGTGGTGTGAATATAATGCAGAGAAATCGTAGTTTGGAAGTTAGGAAGAGGTGCGGGATTACCAAAACTGTTGTCCAGACTGCTGAGGAAGGGTTGTTGAGGTGGTTCAGACATGTAGAGAGAATGGAGCGAAACAGAATGACTTCAAGAGTGTATCTGTAGTGGAAGGAAGGCGGGGTAGGGGTCGGCCTAGGAAAAGTTGGAGGGAGGAGGTAAAGGAGGTTTTGTGTTCGAGGGGCTTGGACTTCCAGCACGCATGCGTGAGCGTGTTTGATAATTGTGAATGGAGGCAAATGGTTTTTAATGTTTGACGTGCTGTTGGAGTGTCAGCAAAGTAACATTTATGAAGGGGTTCAGGGAAACCGGCAGGCCGGACTTGAGTCCTGGAGATGGGAAGTACAGTGCCTGCACTCTGAAGGAGGGGTGTTAATGTTGCAGTTTAAAAACTGTAGTGTAAAGCACCCTTCTGGCAAGACAGTGATAGAGTGAATGATGGTGAAAGTTTTTCTTTTTCGGGCCACCCTGCCTTGGTGGGAATCGGCCAGTGTGTTAATAAATAAATAACTTTCTTTTCATAAAAGTATATAAAGTATGTGGCTAATATCTCCCAAACTAACAATTTACACAAGTAATAAATATCATTACTTGGTAATGGATACATTGTTTGTATTATAAAACTGAAAATATGTATTGTTAGGTGAAGCTCCAACACTTGATAGTGACCAAAGATTTATATAATTTATCTTTCATATACAACACATAGTGAGATATTATATATTTATTTAAATTAAAGGACATATTGGAAACAAGTGATTTTATTTCGCTGCCGAAGTGGCAGCGATAAGTTGACTTATCTATTGCAAGAAATATTAGGAAATCTGTTTAATATTACGGGTATCGTATTTTCATTAAAAAATGTCCCGATTTATCACATAGGTTATTATTATACTGTCTTTCTATATATTCCTCAAAAGGTGGAAAAGTAAATACATAATATTCAAGATAATGACAATAAGAATGACCAAATACTTGCATTTGGTTTGATTATCTGAGTGTGTCATCCAAAATACCAGAAGTACTTGTTCCAAAGCATAATTTCTCACGCTTCTAAATGTATTCATATTACCTTCAGTTTCATCATTTACTTCTCTTTTAACGTAATTTATGATGATAGACATAAACACACCAAAGTTATTTTCTACATTTCTCTTCGGAGAATTTTTTTGGGCAAGCTTATCTACTTTATCATGATGAAATCCATAACATTTGCACATTACTTCTTTTTTTCTCTATTTTTTTAAGTATCTGTATTCGGCTTCTCCAATGAGCATGTAGTTAGTCATTACGCGTAATAAGAGCCTTCAGTAATGAGAGAATCAGTAATAGTCACAGTGTCAAGATCAGTCTCTTAGGTTAACTTTAGTACCATTAGGATGACAAACAATTCGGTTTTCATAGTAGACAGACGACCTGTTGGTAATCTCGCCAAACTCAATATAGTTTCTATTGTTCTTGTCAAGAGAGATAGCAACAATAGTATATGCAGACCTGCCAGTAGACTCCTGCTTACATCCGTCTGTGTGTATATAATTCGTGATAAATTATTACTAACAGTTAAGCAAGAAATTTCTATTTGAACAGTTGCCTTTGCAAGTGATTTAAAGATGAAATTAATTATTAATGATAAGTTTCTTGGAAGGAGCTTGGTAGTGTGTTATATTTAATAAATACAACTTCAATGGACGGGTGAAATGTTCGTGTAGTTTACAGTGATGCAATTTGTACAGGTTGTAAAAGTAGAAAATGCAAGTTAAGGAAGAAGCTTTAATTGAGGTAACGCTTTGTTGAACAGAGATTAGAGCTTGTTCTACAACCTGCATCTTTGTTGAACAGAGATAAGAGTTTGTTCTACAACCTGCATCTTTGTTGAACAGAGATTAGAGCTTGTTCTACAACCTGCATCTTTGTTGAACAGAGATAAGAGTTTGTTCTACAACCTGCATCTTTGTTGAACAGAGATAAGAGTTTGTTCTACAACCTGCATCTTTGTTGAACAGAGATAACCTGCATCTTGGATACAAGCATCTGTGTACTACATTTGTTAATATTGTTGGAATATGACAGACAAATGAAGAGTTCAACGCTGTGATGAAGGGATACAAGCGAGGAACTCACACTGAGCCCCACACCGTCTACCAAGTCAAGGAAGATGCTCCCAGGGCAGCTACTGTTGACTGGCGTACCGAAGGTGCTGTCACCGGTGTCAAGGACCAGGGGCAGTGTGGTTCATGCTGGTCCTTCTCTGCCGTAAGTGATTTATCTCATTTTGTGATTAGTTTATGAAAGTATGTAAGAAGAGCAATATTTTACTCATATCATTAACAGGCAGGACATTAATTCAAGAAACACCAAGAAAGCCAGTGTCACATATTTTTTTTTGTAGTTGTCCTTTGATTCTCTTGCCCAAGATGCCACCCACAACAGCCTGTTAATGCTATGGTACCTACTTACTGCTACGTAAGCTGGAACAACTGATTACAGGAAACATATTCAGTGTTATCACTCATACAGGGATCGATCCAGGATCCTTAAGAAGTTAGCCAAAGATACAAGCACAATGTATAGCTGTTGCAAAGTAACGGTGGACGGGAGGGAGATAAGTGGAGTAGTAGATAGATCCTGGTTATCAACGAACTATTACAGACAGCATAATGGGTTGAGAGGACTGAAAAACTCAACGGAAATAAGACTGAGTTTTTGATGACATCCTGACACCATCGATTTTTCCTAAGTAACTAAAGTTCCGGGTTAATAATCCACCACCACCACCATCGTGGCGATCACCGTGGTAACCACCTTGATGACCACCGTGATAACCATTGTTGTGATCACCGTGGTGACCACTGTGGTGACCACCTTGGTGACCACCGTGATAACCACCGTGGTGACCACCGTGATAACCACCGTGGGGACCACCGTGCTGACCACCGTGATCACCACCGTGGTGACCACCGTGATAACCACCGTGGTTATCACGGTGGTGACCACCGTGATAACCACCGTGGTGACCACCGTGGTGACCACCGTGGTGATCACCGTGGTGACCACCGTGGTGACCACCGTGGTGACCACCGTGGAGACCACCGTGGTGACCACCGTGGTGACCACCGTGGTGACCACCGTGGAGACCACCGTGGTGACCACCGTGGTGACCACCGTGGTGACCACCGTGGTGACCACCGTGGTGACCACCGTGGTGACCACCGTCGTGGTGATCACCGTGGTGACCACCGTGGTGACCACCGTGGTGACCACCGTGGTGACCACCGTGGAGACCACCGTGGTGACCACCGTGGTGACCACCGTGGTGACCACCGTGGTGACCACCGTGGTGACCACCGTGGTGACCACCGTGGAGACCACCGTGGTGACCACCGTGATAACCACCGTGGTGACCACCGTGATAACCACCGTGATAACCATCGTTGTGACCACCGTGGTGACCACCGTGGTGACCACCGTGGTGACCACCGTGATAACCACCGTGGTGACCACCGTGGTGACCACCGTGGTGACCACCGTGGTGACCACCGTGGTGACCACCGTGGTGACCACCGTGATAACCACCGTGGTGACCACCGTGGTGACCACCGTAGTGACCACCGTAGTGACCATGATGGTGATCACAGTGGTGACCACCGTGGTGACCACGGTGGTGACTACAGTGGTGACCACGGTGGTGACTACTGTGGTGACCACAGTGATGACCACAGTAGTGACCACATTAGTGACCACCGTGGTGACCACCGTGATAACCACCGTGGTGACCACCGTGATAACCACCGTGGTGACCACCGTGGTGACTACCGTGGTGACCACCGTGGTGACCACCGTGGTGACCACCGTGGTGACCACCGTGGTGACCACCGTGGTGACCACCGTGATAACCACCGTGGTGACCACCGTGATAACCACCGTGGTGACCACCGTGGTGACCACCGTGGTGACCACCGTGGTGACCACCGTGATAACCACCGTGGTGACCACCGTGATAACCACCGTGGTGACCACCGTGGTGACCACCGTGGTGACCACCGTGGTGACCACCGTGATAACCACCGTGGTGACCACCGTGATAACCACCGTGGTGACCACCGTGGTGACCACCGTGATAACCACCGTAGTGACCACCGTGGTGACCACCGTGGTGACCACCGTGGTGACCACCGTGGTGACCACCGTGGTGACCACCGTGGCGACCACCGTGGTGACCACCGTGGTGACCACCTTGATAACCACCGTGGGGACCACCGTGGTGACCACCGTGATAACCACCGTGGTGACCACCGTGGTGACCACCGTGATAACCACCGTGGTGACCACCGTGGTGACCACCGTGGTGACCACCGTGGTGACCACCGTGGTGACCACCGTGGTGACCACCGTGGTGACCACCGTGGTGACCACCGTGGTGACCACCGTGGTGACCACCGTGGTGACCACCGTGGTGACCACCGTGGTGACCACCGTGGTGACCACCGTGGTGACCACCTTGATAACCACCGTGGTGACCACCGTGGTGACCACCGTGGTGACCACCGTGATAACCACCGTGGTGACCACCGTGGTGACCACCGTGGTGACCACCGTGGTGACCACCGTGGTGACCACCGTGGTGACCACCGTGGTGACCACCGTGGTGACCACCGTGGTGACCACCGTGGTGACCACCTTGATAACCACCGTGGTGACCACCGTGGTGACCACCGTGGTGACCACCGTGGTGACCACCGTGGCGACCATCGTGATAACCATCGTGGTGACCATCGTGGTGACCATCGTGGTGACCATCGTGGTGACCATCGTGGTGACCATCGTGGTGACCATCGTGGTGACCATCGTGGTGACCATCGTGGTGACCATCGTGGTAACCATCGTGATAACCATCGTGGTGACCATCCTGGTGACCATCCTGGTGAACTTTGGAATCTCTTGCCAAACATCAACCTTTTACATATGTTTCAATGTATTTAAGTTACTAATTTGTTTTTCATAGGCTTATTCAGAAGATATGATTATATACAGCTATTTTAAGTAGTTTCTGAATATCACAGATTACTATAAAGTTAATTTTTTCTTAGTAATACTATGTTAAAAAAAATAGAATTGTAGAATTTGCTACTACTGTTTGTTCCATCTGTTAGTAAATTATTGTTCAATTATTATTTTATTTAACTTATAATCCAGTAGTTATTTCTGAGAATAAAAACAATTTAGCACATATATTACTCCTTTACTACTACAAGAAACAAGTATATAAAATACGTAGAAGTTAGTGTGGGTGGAACAGACGCTGGAGTTAGTTTCCACAAGCCATTTACTAGCAGTGATGTAACGAAGAACTTAAGCAGCTTCTCCCCTCCTGTCACAGACTGGTTCCCTGGAAGCTCAGCATTACTTCGCCACTGGTAAACTGATCAGCCTGTCAGAGCAGCAACTGGTTGACTGTGCTGGTGGACTGTACTTCAACCAGGGTTGTAACGGTGGTTGGGTCAACCAAGCCTTTAAGTACATTAGGGACCATGGATCTGAGAAAGAGACAGCTTACCCCTACACAGCAGTGGTAAGTTACTCTAGTACTCTAATAGTGAGTGAATGTGTGTTTATGTGTGCGTTGGCGTGAGTGTGTGTGCACGTATTAGTGTGTTAGTGTGTTTGTGACTGTCTTTGAGAAGGGGGGTTCACTGTATGTACGTTAGGCTACACAACTCTTCTGAAGGTTTTAAGAATTATCTGTCACTCTA
>NC_091321.1:36689452-36784452 GCF_038502225.1 Cherax quadricarinatus | reverse complement strand
CAGATCACTTTTTAGTTGTACCTACAGTGAGAGTAAATGGAAGATGGGATACAAGGAAAATAGAAGCAGCGAGTAAGAGAGAGGTAAAGGTTTATAAAGAAAAGGCAGAGAAAGTTAGGGTAAGATATAAACAACTATTGGAGGATAGATGGGCTAGTGAGAGTATAAGCAATGGGGTCAAAGATGTATGGGTTGGTTTAAGAAGAATGTTTAGCAGAAGTTTGTGGTTACAGGAAAGTGGGTGAGGGAGGGAAGAAGAGCGATTGGTTTAATGATGTAAAGAGAGTTGTAAGGGAGAAAAAGATAGCATACGAGAGGTTTTTACAAAGTAGAAGAGATGCAAGGAGGGAAGAGTATGTGAGAGAAAAAGAGAGGTTAAGAGAGTGAGATTAATAAGATTAATAAGATTAAAAAGCTTTTCTGAACAAATGGATTTGACAGTTAAAATTAGGAGAGGAGAGTTAATAAATGGAGAGTTAGAGGTATCGGGAAGATAGAGGGAATATTTTGATGAATTGTTAAATGTTGATGAAGATAGGGAAGCTGTGATTTCGTGTATAGGGCAAGGAGGAATAACATCTTGCAGGAGTGAGGAAGAGCCAGTTGTGAGTGTGCGGGAAGTTCGTGAGGCAGTGAGTAGAATGAAAGGGGGTAAGGCAGCTGGGATTGATGGGATAAAGATAAAAATGTTAAAAGCATGTGGAGATATAATTTTGTAATGGTTGGTGTTATTATTTAAACGTATGAAAGAGGGTAAGGTACCAAGGAATTAGCAGAGAGTGCATGGTTCTTTTGTATAAGGGCAAAGGGGACAAAAGAGAGTATACCTGCTAAAGTGTATGGTAGAGCTATTATTGAAAGAATTTAGAGTAAGACTGAGAACAGGATAGCACATGAACAAGGAGGCTTTAGGAAAGGTAGGGGGTGTGTAGACCAGGTGTTTACAGTGAAACATGTAGGTGAACAGTGTTCAGATAAGAACATAAGAAAGTAGGAACATTGCAGCAGGCCTACTGACCCATACAAAGCAGGTCCATGCCACCTTCAGGCTTAGCCCAATGACCCACCTAGTCAGGTTACTTCCACTTAAGGAAGGAGCACAGCACCAGACCTATTAGCACAAGTTAGTCAAGTCCAACTCACACCCACCCACACCCACTCATGTATTTACATAACCTATTTTTAAAACTATGCAATGTTTTAGCCTCTATAACTGTACTCGAGAGTTTGTTCCACTGATCCACAACTCTATTACCAAACCACTGCTTTCCTATATCTTTCATGAAACTGAATTTTTCCAACATGAAACTATTGCTTCATGTTCCGCCTTGGATGAAAATTTTCAGCATGTCATTTGCATCCACTTTATTTATTTATTTTCTGGCATTTATGGATTTGAAAAAGGCATATGGCAGGGTGGATAGAAAGGGGGGCAATGTGGCAGATGTTGCAGGTGTATGGTATAGGAGGTAGGTTACAGAAAGCAGTGAAGAGTTTTTACGAGGATAGTGAGGCTCAGGTTAGAGTATGTAGGAGAGAGGGAGATTATTTCCCAGCAAAAGTAGGCCTTAGACAAGGATGTGTGATGTCACCGTGGTTGTTCAATACATTTATAGATGGGGTTGTAAGAGAAGTGAATGCGAGGGTCTTGGTAAGAGGTGTAGAGTTAAAAGATAAAGAATCAAACACAAAGTGGGAGTTGTCACAGTTGCTCTTTGCTGATGATACTCTGCTTTTGGGAGATTCTGAAGAAAAGTTGCAGAGGTTTGTGGATGAATTTGGTAGGGTATGTAAAAGAAGAAAATTAAAAGTGAATGTGGGAAAGGGCAAGGTGATGAGGATAACAAAAAGATTAGGTGATGAAAGATTGGATATCAGTCTGGAGGGAGAGAGTATGGAGGAGGTGAATGTATTCAAATATTTAGGAGTGGAAATGTCATCAGATGGGTTTATGAAAGATGACGTGAATCATAGAAGTGATGAGGGAAAAAGATGAATGGTGCACTTAGGTGTCTGTGGAGACAAAGAACTTTGTCCGTGGAAGCAAAGAAGGGAATGTATGAGTGTGTAGTGAATATAATGCAGAGAATGTATGTGTGGTGTGGATATAATGCAGAGAATTCGTAGTTTGGAAACTAGGAGGAGGTGTGAGATTACCAAAACTATTATCCAGAGGTCGGAGGAGGAGTTGTTGAGGTGGTTAGGGCATGTAGAGATAATGGAACAAAAAAGAATGACTTCGATAGTGAATAAATCTGTAGTGGAGGGAAGGCGGGGTAGGAGTCGGCCTAGGAAATGTTGGAGGGAGGGGGTATAGAAGGTTTCGTGTGTGAGGGGCTTGAACTTCCAGCAGTCATACGTGAGCGTATTTGATAGGAGCAAATGGAGACAAATGGTTTTCAAGACTTGACGTGCTGTTGGAGTGTGAGCAAAGTAACATTTATGAAGGAATTCAGGAAAACCGACGGACTGGACTTTAGTCCTGGAGATGGGAAGTACAGTGTCTGCACTCTGAAGAAGATGTGTTAATGTTGCAGTTTTATAACTGTAGTGTAAAGCACCCCTCTGGCAAGACAGTGATGGAGGGAATGGTGATGAAAGTTTTCCTTTTTCGGGCCACCCTGCCTTGGTGGGAATCTGCCGATATGTTAATAAAAAATAAATAAAAATATTAGATTCTCTCAAAATTCATTTTGATGACCATTATTTAAAGTGTCACAACACGTATTCATTGGTGGTTGCTCTGTCTCACAAATTTACTGATTTTCTTTAAAAAGGCATTTGAAAATTTTGGAAGTCCCTCACTGGAGACGGACAGAACTCGGTATTGCAGGTAAACTTGACTCATTGATCGAGGGACAGCTAAGTTAGTAGAAAGTTTACACGATCGAAGTTAAAACAGGGATTAGTCTCATGTGCCATTATTCAAGGATCAGTTTTATGTCCAGTGTTGCACAATATTTATTGAAGAGTTTAATGATGAAATTATAAGCTACATAACTTAATTCTTTGATGCACGGCGAGGGTCTGGGTTCGAGTCCCAGCCATCGTAGAAACATTGTGCGTTTCTTTACACCTGTTGTCTATGTTCACCCATCAGTAAATGGGCACCTGGGTATTAGTAGACTGGTGTGGGTCGCATCCTGGGACAAAACTAGCCTAATTTCCCCAAAATGTTCTGTATAACAAAGAGCTTTCTATATAGCAGTATGTCATTGATGTCTGCTAGGCCTGTATACCTTGTACATGTACTTGTAGTAAATAAAGATACTGTTACTACTACTACTACTACTACTAAACTATTACTAAAGTTCTAGTTCGTGGGAATAAATACAACTTTGTACTTATAAAGTGAATAATGAAGAATTTGACCACATGTGAAAATAACGTAGCGCTTATTGGTACAAAAAAATTCTTAAGGCAAGAGAGCAGTGCCTGAATATTTCCCGTAATTATGTCAACAAGTATTAAAAAAACTGCTTGATATACATAATTTGAAAAATTCATTTCGATAGTATACGATACCTACATGTTGATGAATACGAGGCAGTTGTAATTCCTCGCTCTATTCTGTGTATCGCGCTGATAAAACAACTGTTTGGTGAAACATCTCCCTCACTGAAGGTGCTGATGCACTACTCATGTAATATACTTATCAACTTGGTGTTATTGTGTGCTATTAATGATTCTTCTCTAGCACAATATATCTCTAGCACAGCATATCTTGCTACTACTGAGTTTTTTTGCTCCAATTCCCACTACGACCAGGTCTCACAGGCCATTTATTACCTATGTCTGTAATCTGTCCATCACCCTTCATAGAAGGTGTTCAGTACCTCTGAATTGATGAATCTAGTCGACAAACACGAAAATCGAGACACTTTGTGCTTGATCCCGCTAAGAGGTGTAACACTCAAAGACATCATGATCCCACTCTTGGACATGACCTTCTGCTTATAGGTCCCTGCCACCCATTATGATGTCTTGGAGTATTACACCTATCAGCGGGATCAAGCACAAAGTGACTCGATTTTCGTGTTTGTCGACCACATTCATCAAGTCTGAGGTACTGAACACCTATCAAGGGCGATGGACAGATCACCTATTATGAACACAGGTAATAAATGGCCTGTGAGACCTGGTCATAATGGGAATTGGAGCAAATAAACTCAGCAGTAGCCTATAATGTATATTTGCCTCCACCCACTGTATATAGGTATGTACACTATGTACAATATGTACAGACAGAATAATAAGTGTACACCACGATGACAGATGGTAAAACAGAAGCCAGAGAGAGTGCACCGTACTTAACAAGCAGCTAGGCAAGTCTGCAAATGCTTACCGCAAGTGAACCACGCTACTTCAGCTTTGGCATGCTTGCCTGTGATTAGTCAGTGAACCAAGGTACTGATTTAACGACAGGTACCCTATTGATCGTTAAACCCTTAGCATCTGGTTCGCTGGTTGGGAGGCAGTCTATATGGGAGTGTGACATGCGCCGAAAAATTGTACCATACTCTTTGCATGCTACATCACCTCAGTATTATCTCTCCACTTGTTCAGCTCTCTCCAGTACTTATTCTATGTAATGGACTGAAAAAATAAACACTGGCTAAAGAAGTCTCCATCAATAAAGATACTGAGGTGTTACACAGGTTAATTTTTCAATAATATTATAAATGTTTCGTGTTGAGTATTCACTGCAGGTTCAGCCTTCATACTTAACAATGAAAATAAATGTTCTAGAGAATGTGCAGAGAAGTGTGTCGAATTTTCCACTGTAGAGTATAAGAAGTCTACAGATTTTTACAGATTTTTTACGATTTCCTGAGTCGTCACGTGAGGTCACAGACCCTGAGCTGCTTTGGGGATTAGCGTGGACGGTTACAAAGCATGGCTTGCTTCTGCAGTGTTTTAAAAATTGAGGTTGGAGAGTTGAAGGAGGAGGTCTTGCTTCTCCAGGAGGAGATTAGGAGGCTGAAGGTCCACCTCAATGGGTCTGGGAGAGAGTGTGAGGTGGCTGGAGTTGTGGGAAATGAGGCTTCTAGCAGTGAGGTGCAGTCTGTCTCTCGCTGTGAGGAGGCTGTAGTTGGGGAGGTAGCAACGGCTACCAGCAGTGAGGTGCAGTCCAGCACCTGCTACAAGTGGCGAGTGGTTCACAGTAATGGAAGGCGCATCAGAGTAAGGAAAGTTAAGAGTGAAGATCTGAAGGTAGGAAATCGCTTCTCTGTTCTTCAGGATGAATATACTTCAGTGGCCAGTGAAGGTAAGGGTACTACTGCCCCTGCTAATGGAGGTAAGCACATTCTTGTGGTTGGTGACTCTCAGGTAAGATATATTGACCGTGCTTTTTGTAATAGGAATAAGAAGATGAGAGATAGAGTGTGCTTCCCTGGAGCTGGTGTTGGGGACATTGTCAACAGGCTGGATAATATCATGTCAGGTAATGAGAACAAGCCCATTATCTGTCTCAGTGCTGGTGGAAATGATATTGGGAAGGGTAGGAGAGAAGAGCTACTAGATAAGTACAGGTCAGCTATAGATTTCATTAAGTCTAAGGGAGGGATCCCAATCATATGTAGCATCTTGCCTAGAAGGGGAGTAGGAAATGAATGGTTGTCTAGGGCAATTGGTGTAAATTACTGGCTAGACAGATACTGCAAGGAACTTGCAATCCCATTCATTGACAACTGGAACAACTGGGGCTGGGGATGTTGCATTAGTTCGACTGAGGGGGTAATTGATAACTTGTCTGGGACTATAAACTGATAGATTATAGAGGTATGCGTGTCTGTGGGAAATAATCAGGCTGCAGTATTAGGGTTGAAAACAACAGATATAACCAGGATACTTCATGGATATGTTTAAAAGACAATATTCGAAATAAAGTTGCTAGTAAAGGCAAAGCAATTGATCAACAAACAAAAAGAGATAGCAGAGAGCAACGAGGGACTAGCTCCCTAAGGTTTACTATACAAATAGTTGGAGTCTAAGAAATAAGATAGATGAACTAAGATTACTTGCAAATGCAGGTAATATAGATATTATTGCTATAACAGAGACCTGGTTTAACTTGAAAGATAGAGAAATGCCTTCTGAATACAACATGCAGGGTTATAAACTATTCCACACTGATAGGATCAACAGGAAGGGTGGTGGAGTTGCAATGTACATCAGAGATAATTTAAATTATAGTGTTAGACATGATGTTAGATTAGAAACATCGGACACAGAATCTGTTCGGCTATAGTTTCTCGAGGGTCGTGAAAAGTTAATTTTGGGTGTGATCTATAGGCCCCCAAACTTTGATAGAGAGTGCAGTAAGCTGCTATGGGACGAAATTCATAAGGCATCTAGATATGAAAATGTTGTGTTAAAGAAGGATTTTTAACTTTAGACAAATTGATAGGAACAATGTGACAGGAAATCTTGAGTCTAGTGACTTGCTTGACACGGCTCAGGATTGCTTTTTAAAACAGTTTGTTAGAGAACCAACTAGAGGAAACAACCTGCTTGACTTCGTTCTTGCCAACAAAGAATCACTAGTTAATAATCTTGAAGTTAATGATGGGCTTGGGGAAAGCGATAACAAATCACTTAGTTTCAATATATCATGGAATTACCCAGATAACTGCAATCAAATATTTATCCCAGACTCCTATTTGGCCGATTTCATGGCACTGAGAAATTACCTGGTTGGGCTAAATTGGGATGACTTGACTATGGGTGAGGTTGGTGGTGTTGGTTGCCAATGTGACGTTTTTCAGAGTATAGTTCTAACTGTGCAGACAACTTTTGTTCCGAGTAGGGAAATTAGATCTAACAAAAATTATCCCAAATGGATGAACAATAGATTAAAACATCTCATTGGTCAAAAGAGAGGCATATATAGGCGTATCAAAAGAGGGGATGGGCAGTTAAGAAATCAATATATTCAATTAAAGAGAGAAATAAAGAAAGGAATAAGAAAAGCAAAAAGGGATTGTGAGGCTAAGGTTACAAGGGATTCGAAGATTAACCCAAAAGGGTTATTTCAGGAATATAGAGGTAAGATTAGGGAAAATATAGGCCCACTCAAAAGTAACTCAGGTCGGATCACTGACAGTGATAATAATATGTGTGAAATTTTCAATACTTACTTCCTCTCAGTTTTTGCTCAGGAAGATACAAGCGATATTCTAGAAATAATAAATTATGTAGAACAAGACGATAATAAACTATGCACGATTGTGGTAACTAGTGACATGGTCCTCAGACAAATAGAGAAATTAAAACCTAACAAATCCCCAGGTCCTGATGAACTGTTTGCAACTGTGTTAAAGGAATGTAAAGAGGAACTATGCAAACCTTTGGTTAATCTTTTCAACATATCACTACAAACTGGCACAGTGCCAGATAAGTGGAAAATGGCAAATGCAATACCTATTTACAAGGCAGGTGACAGGTCCTTAGCTTCGAACTATAGACCAATAAGTCTTACCTCCAAAGTGGGAAAATTTATGGAATCAATAATTACCGAGGCAATTCGCAGCTATCTTGATAGGCATAAATTGATTAATGAATCTCAACACGGTTTTACAAAGGGGCGTTCCTGTCTTATGAATTTACTAACTTTTTTCACTACGGTGTTTGAGGAGGTAGATCATGGTAATGAATATGATATTGTGTATATGGACTTCAGTAAGGCTTTCGATAGAGTTCCACATCAGAGGCTATTGAGGAAACTTAAGGCACACGGAATAGGAGGAGAAATTTTTTTCCTGGGTAGAGGCATGGCTGACAAATAGGCAGCAGAGTTTGTATAAATGGGGAGAAATCAGAATGGGGGCACGTCACAAGCAGTGTTCCACAGGGGTCAGCGTTGGGCCCCTTGCTCACAATTTACATAAACGACATAGATGAGGGAATAAATTGCGACATAAGCAAATTTGCTGATGACACCAAAATAGACCGTCCAATTTATTCTAATGAGGACATTAGAGCACTCCAGGATGATTTGAATAGACTGATGCATTGGTCGGAGAAGTGGCAGATGCAGTTTAATTTAGACAAATGCAAAATTCTAAATGTTGGAAACGATAATAACCATGCCAAATATAAACTAAATAATGTAGATCTTAATATTAAGGATTGCAAAAAGGATTTAAGACTTCTGGTTAGCAGTAATCTGAAACCAAGACAACAGTGCATAAGCATTCGCAACAAAGCTAACAGAATCCTTGGCTTCATATCTAGAAGTATAAATAATAGAAAACCTCAGGCTGTTCTTCAACTCTATATATCCTTGGTTAGGCCTCATTTCGACTATGCTGCACAGTTTTGATCACCGTATTATAGAATGGATATAAATGCACTGGCAAACGTACAGAGGAGGACGACGAAGTTGATCCCATGTATGAAAAGTCTTCATTATGAGGATAGGCTGAGGGCCCTGAATCCGCACTCTGTAGAAAGGCGTAGAATTAGGGGTTATATGACTGAGGTGTATAAATGGAAAACAGAAGTGAATAAAGGGGGTGTCAATAGCATGTTGTAGATATCTAGCCTAGACAGGACTCGCAGCAATAGTTTTAAGTTGGAAAAATTCAGATTCATGAAGGATATAGGAAAGCACTGGTTTGATAACAGAGTATTGGATGAGAGGAACAAATTCCCGAGTCCCATCAGAGAAGCTAAGACGTTGTGTAGTTTTGAAAATAGGTTAGATAAATACATGAGTAGGTGTGGGTAGGTGTGAGTTGGACCTGATTAGCTGGTGCTACTGGGTCAGATGCCGTACTTCTTCCTTAAGTGGAGGTGACCTGACTGTTTAACGTCCTTATGCAGGAACTTGTGAGCCTTCCCTTTCATAGTGGTACGCATCTCGTAGTGAATGGGAAAGGCAATTTTGAGCGACAGGCTCAGAGAGCTTTGGACCTAATTACACAGTCTTGCAAGGAACTAGGCCTCAAGATCTCGGCCGAGAAATCTCTTGCAATGATGTTCAAGGGACCAAATCCTGTGAATAGATTACGTATTCAGGATATTGAACTTGAGTGGACAGGCTCCTACCTGTACTTGGGAATTTACATTGATAAAAAGCTGACATTTCAGAAACAGGCCGAGTATGTCAAGTCCCGTGCTCTACTCAGACTCAACGCCATGAGAGCAATGACGAGGCACCGTTGACTATGGTGCACCGGCGTTAGCTCATCTCTTCCTGCAGAACAGGCAAAGGGTGGAGGTCGTACAAAACCAGGCGATAAGAACTATGCTTGGGGCCCCCATCTGGACCAACACAGTATGTCTCAGATCTGAGGCCCAGCTTCCTTCCTTGGCTGACAGAGTAAGATACATAAACGCCTGCAAAGTAGCCACGATTCTGCACAGGCAGCAAGGTACCCCGCTAAGGAGACGGATATTGACAACCATGACACAAGATCCCACACTCTTCACGGACTACTCCTAGATTCGTTCGTTTTGTGCTGCTGGGCGGAAGCTGCTGCCTATACAACTACTCCTTGAGAAGAGTTGTGACCTTCCTGTTGCTGGGTACCATCCACCACCTCCCTGGCGCCCAGATCCAGCCGATGTTTGCATCATGCAACTACCCATCTCTAAGCATCTCTGCAGCCAAGACACCTTCAGCAATCATGCTGAGACAAGCATGGCACTGGCAGAGGGAGGCACATGTGCAGTGTATTTCACAGATGGTTCTGTCGACCCTGATAGGAAGAGAGCAGCAGCTGGACTGTACCACAATGGTCACACACAAGGCTGACGACTCCCTGACCACTGCACGATCCTTCAAGCTGAGCTGGTGGCGATTCAGCAGGCATTGTCACATGCCCTACGACATCGACTCCGACCTGTCATACATGTTGATTCCACCTCTCTAATCAATGCTCTCTCCCATCCTCAACCACAGGACAATGTTCACCTCATCACATCGATCCTGAGCATAATGGCAGCCTTAGAAGTTCAGGGTAACAGATCAACATTGAACTGGATCCCCAGCCATGCTGGCATTCGGGGAAATAAGGTGGCAGATGATGCAGCTAAGGCAGCAACAGACTATCCACACGTTGGGATTACTGTCCCAATCAGCCTACGACAGACCAAACTGGTGGCTGCCAGAGCCATGAAACTTATGGGGGAGGTCTTAGGTGATACCCTCATCTCAACAGTGGTACCGAGCAGCGACTCAGGGAGAGCCCCCTCTATATGATAGAAGCTGGTCCAGTGCGCAGTGTACTGCCATCCATCGGCTTCGTTTGGGCTTTCCCACAGCCAAGATGATGGTAGACAAGGCTGAGGAGGAGATGTGCCAGTACTGTCAGCACGTTGTCCAGCGCCCCCTAGCACACTATCTTCTGGAGTGCGAAGTTACTGAGACACTCCGCAGGCAACTAGCACTGATATCCCCTCCCGAAGAGGACCCAGAGATGACTGCGGCCACACTAGTGTACCATGGAGTCAACGAAACAGACAAGCTGTTGCCCGTGATAACGACATATCCTCCTCCTCGCCAGTGTCCACAGTTAGGAGTACATATGGTGTTGTCGCTTGTGAGACGCACCAGTTGAACTGACCAGAAGAGTGCTTGAGCAGCATACGTCGCATCATTGTAGAAACCTTTCTCCCTCGGGAGCCAGAGACGGGTCATCGCAAGATTGAGACCCGTGCCAGGACTACGATCTTGGCGAACATTATACAAACATACTGGGTGGGCCATTGGTCTAAGCCGGGGGTTGACATGGACCTGCCCCGCATGAGGCAGAAGGCCTGCTACAGTGTTTCTTCTTTCTTATGTTCTTATGTAACACGAAGTGTGTCCAGCAACCACAACGACCGTAGCACGGAGTGTGTCCAACAACCACTACGACCGTAGCACGGAGTGTATCCAACAACCACTACGACCGTAGCACGGAGTGTATCCAACAACCACTACGACCGTAGCACGGAGTGTGTCCAACACAGACATGATCTTGGATACCTTATGAAGCGCAGTCACGACAGGTTTGTCATTACACAAGATTTACGTAAATAAAAGTGAATATAGACCATAATAATTGGCGCCAGTAACAGAATCCATCAAAAGTCTAGCAGTTACATTGCATATAAATTGTTGATCAAGAAGATGCTGCTCATTTTATAAGACCGCTGTTACTTGATGCTGACTGTTACTTGATGCTGACTGCTACTTGATGCTGACTGTTACTTTATGCTGACTGTTACTTGATGCTGACTGTTACTTGATGCTGACTGTTAGTTGATGCTGACTGTTACTTGATGCTGACTGTTACTTGATGCTGACTCTTACTTGATGCTGACTGTTACTTGATGCTGACTGTTACTTGATGCTGACTGTTACTTGATGCTGACTGTTACTTGATGCTGACTGCTACTTGATGCTGACTGTTACTTGATGCTGACTGTTACTTGATGCTGACTGTTACTTAATGCTGACTGTTACTTGATGCTGACTGTTACTTGATTCTGACTGTTACTTGATGCTGACTGTTACTTGATGCTGACTGTTACTTGATGCTGACTGTTACTTGATGCTGACTGTTACTTGATGCTGACTGCTACTTGATGCTGACTGTTACTTGATGCTGACTGTTACTTGATGCTGACTGTTACTTGATGCTGACTGTTACTTGATGCTGACTGTTACTTGATGCTGACTCTTACTTGATGCTGACTGTTACTTGATGCTGACTGTTACTTGATGCTGACTGTTACTTGATGCTGACTGTTACTTGATGCTGACTGTTACTTGATGCTGACTGTTACTTGATGCTGACTGTTACTTGATGCTGACTGTTACTTGATGCTGACTGTTACTTGATGCTGACTGTTACTTGATGCTGACTGTTACTTGATGCTGACTGTTACTTGATGCTGACTGCTACTTGATGCTGACTGTTACTTGATGCTGACTGTTACTTGATGCTGACTGTTACTTGATGCTGACTGTTACTTGATGCTGACTGTTACTTGATGCTGACTGTTACTTGATGCTGACTGTTACTTGATGCTGACTGTTACTTGATGCTGACTGGTCCTTTTCACATTCAACTCAGCACAGTTGTACTACTGTACATAAATGGTTCAGAGAACCGACAAGTCGATAAATTAGACACATGTGCAGCACTTGTGAATCTTTACTGAAGAAACGTTTACCCTCACAGTGGCTTCATCAGTCCTCACAGCTTCATCAGTCCAATACAAAGAATAATGGTGAAGCTCAGAAGGAGTTTGAGGTAATCAGTCCCTTAGTCTGGATCGAAGTAATCAGTCCATCAATCTTGAAACGAATGAAGCATATGCACGAAGTATGGGCTTATGTACTGGAGATAAATGGTATGAAACTCTGACAAGATGGAAAAATAAACACAAATGTAGTATAATATGATCCTTAATTGGCTACGTTTCGCCCACACAGTGGGTTTTATCATGTCACACGCAGATCTCCGTGGGTAAATGCGCAGGTTCATATAGGTTTGCCAGGACGGGTCCTGGTCCGGGTCTTCTCCATGTGGTGATCCAGTAGTGGCTCTGCAAGGAGTGTTTGAGCCTGGCACTGTGAGCATTGATGTTAAGTGGAGTACCGCTTGCAGCCCTATAGTGGGGACAGCCCTATTACAAGGGCACAGAATCTTCAGGTTAAGTGGGGTATCGGTTACAGCCCTATGGTGGGCCAGCCCTATTACAAGGGCACAGAATCTTCAGGTCAGGTGGGGTACCACTTGCAGCCATATGGTGGACCATCCCAATGACAAGGGCACGGAATCTTCAGGCCAAGTGGGGTACCGCTTGTAGCCTGATGGTGGGCCAGCCCTATGACAAGGACACAGAATCTTCAGGTTAAGTGGGGTATCGCTTGCAGCCCTATGCTGGGCCAGCCCTATGACAACCTGGAGTTTACCTGGAGAGAGTTCCGGGGGTCAACGCCCCCGCGGCCCGGTCTGAGACCAGGCCTCCTGGTGGATCAGAGCCTGATCAACCAGGCTGTTGCTGCTGGCTGCACGCAAACCAACATACGAGCCACAGCCCGGCTGATCCGGAACTGACTTTAGGTGCTTGTCCAGTGCCAGCTTGAAGACTGCCAGGGGTCTGTTGGTAATCCCCCTTATGTGTGCTGGGAGGCAGTTGAACAGTCTCGGGCCCCTGACACTTATTGTATGGTCTCTTAACGTGCTAGTGACACCCCTGCTTTTCATTGGGGGGATGGTGCATCGTCTGCCAAGTCTTTTGCTTTCGTAGTGGGTGATTTTCGTGTGCAAGTTCGGTACTAGTCCCTCTAGGATTTTCCAGGTGTATATAATCATGTATCTCTCCCTCCTGCGTTCCAGGGAATACAGGTTTAGGAACCTCAAGCGCTCCCAATAATTGAGGTGTTTTATCTCCGTTATGCGCGCCGTGAAAGTTATCTGTACATTTTCTAGGTCGGCAATTTCACCTGCCTTGAAAGGTGCTGTTAGTGTGCAGCAATATTCCAGCCTAGATAGAACAAGTGACCTGAAGAGTGTCATCATGGGCTTGGCCTCCCTAGTTTTGAAGGTTCTCATTATCCATCCTGTCATTTTTCTAGCAGATGCGATTGATACAATGTTATGGTCCTTGAAGGTGAGATCCTCCGACATGATCACTCCCAGGTCTTTGACGTTGGTGTTTCGCTCTATTTTGTGGCCAGAATTTGTTTTGTACTCTGATGAAGATTTAATTTCCTCATGTTTACCATATCTGAGTAATTGAAATTTCTCATCGTTGAACTTCATATTGTTTTCTGCAGCCCACTGAAAGATTTGGTTGATGTCTGCCTGGAGCTTTGCAGTGTCTGCAATGGAAGACACTGTCATGCAGATTCGGGTGTCATCTGCAAAGGAAGACACGGTGCTGTGGCTGACATCCTTGTCTATGTCGGATATAAGGATGAGGAACAAGATGGGAGCGAGTACTGTGCCTTGTGGAACAGAGCTTTTCACCGTAGCTGCCTCGGACTTTACTCTGTTGACGACTACTCTCTGTGTTCTGTTAGTGAGGAAATTATAGATCCATCGACCGACTTTTCCTGTTATTCCTTTAGCACGCATTTTGTGCGCTATTACGCCATGGTCACACTTGTCGAAGGCTTTTGCAAAGTCTGTATATATTACATCTGCATTCTTTTTGTCTTCTAGTGCATTTAGGACCTTGTCGTAGTGATCCAATAGTTGAGACAGACAGGAGCGACCTGTTCTAAACCCATGTTGCCCTGGGTTGTGTAACTGATGGGTTTCTAGATGCGTGGTGATCTTGCTTCTTAGGACCCTTTCAAAGATTTTTATGATATGGGATGTTAGTGCTATTGGTCTGTAGTTCTTTGCTGTTGCTTTACTGCCCCCTTTGTGGAGTGGGGCTATGTCTGTTGTTTTTAGTAACTGTGGGACGACCCCCGTGTCCATGCTCCCTCTCCATAGGATGGAAAAGGCTCGTGATAGGGGCTTCTTGCAGTTCTTGATGAACACAGAGTTCCATGAGTCTGGCCCTGGGGCAGAGTGCATGGGCATGTCATTTATCGCCTGTTCGAAGTCATTTGGCGTCAGGATAACATCGGATAGGCTTGTGTTAATCAAATTTTGTGGCTCTCTCATAAAAAATTCATTTTGATCTTCGACTCTCAGTCTGGTTAGCGGCTTGCTAAAAACTGAGTCATATTGGGACTTGAGTAGCTCACTCATTTCCTTGTTGTCATCTGTGTAGGACCCATCTTGTTTAAGTAGGGGCCCAATACTGGACGTTGTTCTCGATTTTGATTTGGCATAGGAGAAGAAATACTTTGGGTTTCTTTCGATTTCATTTATGGCTTTTAGTTCTTCCCGCGATTCCTGACTCCTAAAGGATTCTTTTAGCTTAAGTTCGATGCTTGCTATTTCTCTGACCAGTGTCTCCCTACGCATTTCAGATATATTGACCTCTTTTAGCCGCTCTGTTATTCTTTTCCGTCGCCTGTAAAGGGAGCGCCTGTCTCTTTCTGTTTTACATCTACTCCTCCTTTTTCTTAGAGGAATAAGCCTTGTGCATACATCGAGTGCTACCGAGTTAATCTGTTCTAGGCATAAGTTGGGGTCTGTGTTGCTTAGTATATCTTCCCAGCTTATATCGGTTAGGACTTGGTTTACTTGGTCCCACTTTATGTTTTTGTTATTGAAGTTGAATTTGGTGAATGCTCCCTCGTGACTAATCTCATTATGTCGGTCTGGGGCTCCGCGCATACATGACTGAACCTCAATTATGTTGTGATCTGAGTATATTGTTTTTGATATGGTGATATTTCTTATCAGATCATCATTGTTAGTGAAGATGAGGTCTAGTGTATTCTCCAGTCTAGTAGGCTCTATTATTTGCTGGTTTAAATTGAATTTTGTGCAGAGATTTAAAAGCTCGCGTGAGTGTGAGTTTTCATCAGAGCTGCCTCCTGGTGTTATTACTGCAACAATATTATTTGCTATATTCCTCCATTTTAGGTGCCTTAAGTTGAAATCCCCCAGGAGCAAGATGTTGGGTGCAGGAGCTGGAAGGTTTTCCAGACAGTGGTCAATTTTTAACAGCTGTTCCTGGAATTGCTGGGATGTTGCATCCGGAGGCTTGTAGACTATCACAATGACTAGGTTTTGGTTCTCGACCTTTACTGCTAAAACTTCCACTACATCATTTGAGGCATTTAGCAGTTCTGTGCAAACAAGTGACTCTGCAATGTACAGGCCAACCCCCCCCTTTTGCCTGTTCACTCTGTCACATCTATATAGGTTGTAACCTGGGATCCATATTTCGTTGTCCAAGTGATCCTTTATGTGGGTCTCAGTGAAAGCCGCGAACATTGCCTTTGCCTCTGCAAGCAGTCCACGGATGAAAGGTATTTTGTTGTTTGTTGCTGGCTTTAGACCCTGTATATTTGCAAAGAAGAATGTTATCGGACTGGTGGTATTGTTGGTACTGGGGGGGGATTTTTTTTCCGGCATTAGTATCTGTATCTGTTGGTTTGGAGTGGAGGCCATCGACTGTGGTTCCACTCCAGGAATGACTGGATTTGGTGTACGATTTCTGCCATTTCCTGCCAGTTTTTTTTCCTTCCTGGCACTAAAAAACCTCTCCCTCTTGAGTGACTGTGGCTACCCAGGTTTTCCCATGGCCTGGATGTTTTGTATCTTTTTGTCCCCTTTAGATGGTATGCCTGGCAATTTAAGTTATAGCACAGTCTTTCCTGTACTGAAGAGGTACACAGTTTAGGGTGAAAAAGCTTACAGGAAGGGAGTTTGCATTTTCCTGTTTTCATATGGGCATGGCATTTCCTAGGGTGGTCATAGTTGCACGTCCCATCTGTTTTTCCAGATTTCCCATGCCAGCAGATACCGAGTGCATAGTATGTGCACAGGCTTGGTTTCCGTTTGCCTTGGGTTTCTGTGACTGTATTCCCTGTTGGTGCATGTTTCCCTGTCTTACTTCTATCCTCCCTAGCACCAACAATGGAGCTCCCACCATTTGTTTTTGGTAATATATCCTCACTATTGCTAGTGGAGTCCTCTTGTTTGCTATTTCCTGCGGTATTTCTAGTTTGCAATATTGGTTTTATCTTATCTTTGACTACACTTGTTTCCCTACTATGGCTCCTGTCCCCTATGCGGTCATTCATATGTATTCCTTCCTGCGTATAATTCCCGACTACCTGGACAAAATCTCCAGCTTCACCATTACTGTCTCCCAGGACAGCATCTCCAGCTTCCCCATTACTGTCTCCCAGGACAGCATCTCCAGCTTCACCATTACTGTCTCCCAGGACAGCACCTCCAGCTTCACCATTACTGTCTCCCAGGACAGCACCTCCAGCTTCCCCATTACTGTCTCCCAGGACAGCACTATCAGCCCCCCATTTACTGACTACCAGGACATCATCTCCAGCCTTACAGTTTCTGACTACATGGCCAGTATCAAGGGCAGTACCATTCAGCCCGGACTTTTTATGTTCCCATCTGTTGTAGAAAGCTTCCAGGTTTTCTATGAAAGCAGCTTTGATGTTGACCTCTTTTAATACCCTTGTGATTTTAGTCCACAGATTTATCTCATTTGGGCATACCCAAAAACACTTCCCTGTTTTAATACTGCTTGTAGCTAGTTCTTGGATATCTGCACAAGGGGCGTGACACCAATTACCACAGAAATGACAATTTATGCATGTGGAAGCCCGTTTGTTTGACTGACCACAGACTACACACAGCTTCATAGTGATTTGAATGGTTTATTTACTGCAATTCTACTAGCAACCTCTTGAATATTCTATTAATAACCTGCTAGGTGGTGCACAACGAAACCGTTTGAAACCAGTCCAGGGTTCGGACCAGTCAAGGGTTCGGACCAGTCAAGGGTTCGACCAGTCAAGGGTTCGGACCAGTCTATCTGATCTGATCAGTGGGTCACTTATTTAAACCATACTGGTCGGTGATTTGAGCTAACACATGAAGGATCTACTGGAAATTATCTACCCGAGTAATATGTGATTTGATTGATACAAAAGTATAACTTGCGTGTTGAAGAGCCGGTGACTGCTGGCACTCCTACAATGACGAACGGTTAAGTGGCGTACCCCCTGCAGCCTTATGATGGGCCAGCCTTATGACAAGGGCACGGAATCTTCAGGTCAAATGGGGTACCGCTTGCAGCACTATGGTTGGGACAGCTCTATGGTGAGGGCAGACCTATGGTGGGGGCAGCCCAATGTTGGGCAGCCCTATGGTGGGACAGCCCTATGGTAGGACACCTCTGTGGTGGGTGCAGCCCTATGGTAAGGGCACGGAATCTTAAAGTCAAGGGGTACCGCTTGCAGCCCTATGGTGGGGCAGTCCTATGGTGGGGCAGTCCAATGGTAGGGGCAGCCCTATAGAGGGGGCAGCCCTATGACAAAGGTACGGAATCTTCAGGTCAAGTGGGGTACCGCTTGTAGCCCTATGGTGGAGGCAGCTGTATGGTGGGGGCAGCTCTATGGTGGGGGTAGCCCTATGGTGGGGCAGCCCTATGGTAGGGCACCACTTTAGTGGGGCAACCCTATGGAGGGGGCACCCCATGACAAGGGCACGGAGTCTTCAGGTCAAGTGGGGTACTGCTTGCAGCCCTATGGTGGGGGGAGTCCTTTGGTGGGGGCAGCCCAATGGTGGGGGCAGCCCTATGACAAGGGCACAGAGTCTTCAGGTCATGTGGGGTACCGTTTGCAGCCCTGTAGTGGGGGCAGACCTATGCTGGGGGCAGCCCTATGGTGGGAACAGCCCTATGGTGGGCCAGCCCTATAATGGGAGCAGCCCTATTGTGGGGGCAGCCCTATGGTGGGCCAGCCCTATGACAAGGGCACTAAATCTTCAGGTCAAGCGGGGTACCGCTTGCAGCCCTATAGTGGGGCAGCCCTATGCTGGGGGCAGCCCTATGGTGGGAGCGGCCCTATGGTGGGCCAGCCCTATGGTGGGGGAAGCCCTATGGTGGGCCAGCTTTATGACAAGGGCAAGGAATCTTCAGATCTAGTGGGGTACCGCTTACAGCCCTATGATAAGGGCACTGAATCTTCAGGTCAAGTGGGATACCGTTTGAAGCCCTATGGTGGGCCAGCCCTATGACAAGGGCACAGAATCTTCAGGTCAAGTGGAGTACCGCTTGCAGCCCCATGGTGGGCAAACCCTATGACAAGGGCACTGAATCTTCAGGTAAAGTTGGGTACCACTTGAAGCCCTATAGTGGGCCAGCCCTTTGACAAGGGCACAGGAATCTTCAGGTAAAGTGGGGTACCGCTTGCAGCCCTATGATGGGTCAGCCTTATGACAAGGGCACGGTAAGTCTTCTTCAGCACAAGTCGTGTGGTAATTACCTACAATCGTCGTCGACTCCCTGTAGCAGGGGTACAGCAGGAGTACAGCAGGGGTACAGCAGAGGTACAGCAGGGGCACAGCAGGAGTACAGCATGGGTACAGTAGGGGTATAGCAGGAGTACAGCAGGGGTACAGCAGGAGTACAGCAGGGGTACAGCTGGGGTACAGCATGGATACAGCAGGGGTACAAGAGTAGTACAACAGAAGTACAGCAGGGGTACAGCAGGAGTACAGCAGGGGTACAGTAGGAGTACAGCAGGAGTACAGCAGGTGTACAGCAGGGGTACATCAGGAGTACATAAGGGGTACAGCAGTTCAGCAGATGTACAGCAGGAGTACAGCAGGGGTACAGCAGGGGTACAGCAGGGGTACAGCAGGAGTACAGCAGGGGTACAACAGTGTCGTGGGGGTTCTTTGGAGATAGATGGATGTAGATAAACACATTTGTGGAGGGTAACACTATATATTGTCAGACTGTGGTAAGGGAACCCAACCTGCCGTGCGTTGACTGGTAGACCTATGCGTGGACTTAGGAAGTTACAGAGGTACTCGTGCACACATGCGCATCACGTGACGTCACACAAACTGGTCCCTAGGCCTAGTAAGAGGTCATATATATAAAACATATGGATGGTACTATGATACTCAGATAAGCTATACAACACATGTAAGGGGATCAGCAACTATGCTGACAGCTTGGTCATGTTACGTATGTCGTCTCGACATACACTACTATGTTATAAGCTGAACAGGCAGGTGGCTCTGGGCTGATTCTGTACAAAAACAAAGACATATGTAACTTAGAACTAATGGATGGTATCATAATGGATGTTAACATAATAAGTTTTTAACATAATGGGTGTTAATGTAATGAGTTTTAACGTAATGCATTATGACTTATAAGAACAAATCATTGTACAATAAGGATGGAATTGGAAATAAATGGTATAAAATACCGACACAATGGAAATATAAACACAAATGCAGTATAATGTGATCCTTTATTGACAACGTTTCACCCACGCAGTGGGCTTTTTCAAGTCACACACGGATCTACCTTTGGTTGGAAGGTACGGGAGTATTTATAGTTCAGAACGTTGAGGTCAGGTGAAGATTGCTGCATCAGATGATCTACCGGGTGGGGTTGTAGAGTCTTGGGTAGCTAGGCGGGGATATTGGACAAGTTGTGAGTAGACCTTCTGCAGTGTTCTATGTTCTTATGTGGGATAGCGATGAAGAAGTTTCTTGGCGAGTGGTTCAGCTATGTTATAGAAGCCATTGTTCTGGTTGAAATTGTTGGTTATAGAGATAAACGATGATTCCAGGATTCTTCTGTATTGAGTGTTGTCTTCTGTGGCTATAAGTCTTGAGTTTCTGTAGTTAATTAAATGGTTGTGTGAATTGCGATGTTGTACACAGGCATTCCTTGTATCGTCAGTCCTGCTTGCATATTGGTGTTCTGAAATACGTGTTTGGAGGTCTCTTGATGTTTCGCCCACGTATAATTTGTTGCAGTCATTACAAGGGATTATGTATACCCCTGCAGAGGATGGAGGCTTGTCCTGTCTACTACTGGTGATGTCCTTGATGGTCGTGGTTGTGGAGGTAGATACTTGGAATGATGTTTTGGCAAAGATGTTGGAAACATGTTTGGCAATGGAGTTGGTGGGAAGGACTATGTATCTCTTCTCGGCAGTGTCTTCTCTGGGTGTGTTGAAGATGTTTAATGCTCGCCGTCTGCAGTCTCTGATGAAGTGACGAGGATAGTGGAGTTTGGAAAATACTTGTTCAATTATAGTGCATTCTTCCTCAAGGAACTCGTTGCTGCAGATTCTGAGTGCACGCAGGAAGAAGCCTATAATTACACCACGTCTGGTTTTGGTGTCGTGGTGAGAGTAGAAGTGGAGAAGATCGTTTTGGTTGGTGGGTTTTCGATAGACTTTAAAACGAAGTTCGTGGTCAGTTTTGCAGAGTAGAACATCAAGAAAAGGAAGAGTGTTGTCGACTTCTTCTTCAAGTGTGAATTGGATTGAAGGCTCGACCTGGTTGAGCTTGTCTTGGAGAGCTTGAACGTTGAAGCGTTTAGGAGTTATGAGGAGAATGTCGTCAACATAACGGAGCCAGGTGACAGACGAAGGAATAATGGTGGAGAAACGTTCGGCTTCTAGATGTTCCATGTATAGGTTCGCCAGGACTGCACTGAGTGGCGAACCCATGGGTAGTCCAAAAGTCTGCTGAAAGAGGTGATTTTCGAAAGAGAAACACGTAAAGCCAACACATAGTTCAACAAGGTCGATGAAATCGCTGGCTGGAATGGGAAGATCATGTGAATCGTCAATTTTCCTGCGCAAGAGATCGATGGCTTGTTTAGTAGGTACTTTAGTGAATAGGGAAGTCACGTCAAGGCTGGAAAGTTTCTTGTTCCTGATGTTGATGTTGCGAATGCGATTGAGAAGATCACCTGAGTGTTTGAGATGTGCTGGACTGATAGTGCCCAAGAGTTTAGAGAGGTGTTTGGCAACGAGTTCCTTGAGGAAGAATGCACTATAATTGAACAAGTATTTTCCAAACTCCACTATCCTCGTCACTTCATCAGAGACTGCAGACGGCGAGCATTAAACATCTTCAACACACCCAGAGAAGACACTGCCGAGAAGAGATACATAGTCCTTCCCACCAACTCCATTGCCAAACATGTTTCCAACATCTTTGCCAAAACATCATTCCAAGTATCTACCTCCACAACCACGACCATCAAGGACATCACCAGTAGTAGACAGGACAAGCCTCCATCCTCTGCAGGGGTATACATAATCCCTTGTAATGACTGCAACAAATTATACGTGGGCGAAACATCAAGAGACCTCCAAACACGTATTTCAGAACACCAATATGCAAGCAGGACTGACGATACAAGGAATGCCTGTGTACAACATCGCAATTCACACAACCATTTAATTAACTACAGAAACTCAAGACTTATAGCCACAGAAGACAACACTCAATACAGAAGAATCCTGGAATCATCGTTTATCTCTATAACCAACAATTTCAACCAGAACAATGGCTTCTATAACATAGCTGAACCACTCGCCAAGAAACTTCTTCATCGCTATCCCACATAAGAACATAGAACACTGCAGAAGGTCTACTCACAACTTGTCCAATATCCCCGCCTAGCTACCCAAGACTCTACAACCCCACCCGGTAGATCATCTGATGCAGCAATCTTCACCTGACCTCAACGTTCTGAACTATAAATACTCCCGTACCTTCCAACCCAAGGTAGATCCGTGTGTGACTTGAAAAAGCCCACTGCGTGGGTGAAACGTTGTCAATAAAGGATCACATTATACTGCATTTGTGTTTATATTTCCAAGGATGGAATTGATCGATCGATCTGTATTCATGCACTCTACGGATTCTGAGGAAGAATAAATATATTAACAAAGTGATAGTAATTAACAGCAAGGCAAATCTGGTGCACACAGATCAGTACTGCTAAATTCTCAGAATTCGGAGGGAACGTGAACACAAAAAAATTTTCTGAAAAACTGATCAGCTAATAACAAAACACACAGTTGACAATTTCATTCATCTTGGACATCTAATTATACCCAACTCTGCGAGGGTAAGATTACATATGCAAAATGGTTATCATCTTTGGGTGGATCGAATTCTTCTGCGATGGCTAACACATGCCTTGACTGAGGACGATCTGAACGAGTATCTACAAAAGATACTTGTGGGTATTTGTGAGTATTTGAGGTAGAGGGTACAGAGTCAAGAGGATTGTCAGCGAGTGTCACATTAGTCTGGATAGCAATATCATCAACATCGCATACTAATTTCATATGATCTAAATGCGATTCTTTGTACTGACCAGTACTAATTTCTCTAACCTTATACTTATTGCCATTGATATGTTCAACTACTCGATAAGGGCCAACAAACTTTTGATCGAGCTTAGGCATTGTGGATGTTTTGTTGAAATTAGTCAGCATTACTCTCGAACCAACTTTAACTTTTGTCGGCTTAGCACGGCTATTAGTTACTCTAGTAAATTCTGCTGTTGATTTATGAAGTGTTTCACGGATTCTTCTAAAAACACTTTGAGCTATGCTGGTACGAGTTGCTATGAAATCATCAGGGTTGTAATTGAGTTTCGGAGTGGAATATAACAACTCATAGGGTAAACGCTTGTCTACACCATACAATGCATAATGTGGAGTATCACCTATGGAAGCATTGTAAGCAGAATTTATGTCACATTGAACATCTGGTATAACTTCATCCCAAGTTTCACTATTGGGGTTGATAGTGGCTCTCAAGACATCAAGTACTTTCTTATTGGTTCGTTCAGCTAACCCATTGCTGGCAGGATGATGAGGAACAATGGTGGATTTAGAGATCTTGTACAAGGTACACAAATTTTTAAGAATCTCATTACAGAATTCACCTCCATTATCTGTTACTAAGGACTTAGGGGTGGTATGCCTGCAGATAATGCGTTCTTTAAACGCTTTAGCTACTGTCTCAGCAGTCTTATGTGCAATAGGAGCTAACTCACAATATCTGGTGAAATGGTCTACCATAACACACAGATGTTTGTTGCCTTGGAGGGAACATTTAAAATTGGTTAACAAATCAAGCGCAACTCTAATTCTTGACTCATTACAAAGTCACTACTGGGTGCTGGTGGCTTCACAGTCAGAACAAGATCTTCCTGTAGCAGGAATCGAATTACACCAGACCACATGGGATCTGTTCTTTCTTACTGGAGGAATGAACAAACTCGGTGGAGTGGATGACTTTCCCCAGTTGAAAAAATACGTTATAACACGCAATATGAGCAAGCGAGAACGAATCTACTATCTCTCACTGCAAGCACAGGGGAAAATAAATGGACATGATCAACAATACAGATAATCAGTCTGAGTCGCACACAGTGACACGAGGTATCAACTATAAATAAACTTCACTTACAAACATTAACAACATGTGAAAGTTACTCGAGAAACAACTTCTTGCATTGCATGAATTACTGTCAACTAGGATGGGATCACCATCTGGAACACTAGGAACAACAACAGTCACTCTAGTGAGCACACTAGCCACAGAAACGTCTTTCTGCAACGGCTTGTGGCATCAGCAAGAGATGGCATAACTCGTTGCAAGTAAAGTTCTTCTCGAAGCGTCCCCTGGGAAGGAACGAAAACTTGAACAAGTCGCCATCGCAGGGATAATATTCTCAGCACCCAGGGTTGTCTGAGGTTCCTCTGAAACCCAAGGTAACTGTACACTATCCTGAGTGCACGATATTGTGGCTGGAGTCCAGACAGGAGTGACAGTATTACCAGTGCCTGACCGCTCGGCTACGTTAATAAGTAATTCACGGATCTATAGGAACTTAATCTGAACTTCACATTTCGCAGCACTTTAACAAATCTCAGATACAAACTGTAAGAACATACACATTGCTCAAGGGCTAGATATTGTCTTTCAGTCAGTAAGGGAATATTGGTACTGTGGACTGATTCATATTGACTTTGACTGGCATGATACACTAAGTGAACATTCAAAAGTGACTGGGACATCTTTTCAAGGAACTTACTCAAGGACATAAAGGCAAGAAAATAAAGAGAATATATGACACAGTAAGCTTAAATGGGAAGAAATTACTTATTTAAAAAAATAAGTCACACTGTAAGCAAGAACTCACATGAAAATAAAAAATACTCAACTGGATAAGCAACACTTTGAAAATCAAGAGAAATTACTTTACTCAAATCAAATTTACTCAAATTTACTTTAAATTGAATTAATGACACAGTGAGTTGTCTTTACTTTCATTGCAATAAGGAAATTCAACAATAAAATGATAAATCAATCAAAAATGTTAAAATGGACTCAATAAAGCTTGTGCAAAATTAAAACAAACTGGGAAAGCAATTCTAAATAAAAAAGATTAAGTGACACACAAGGAACCAAATATTATGCACAGAAAATGAAAAACTGAAATCACAGAATATTGCACTGAAATAAACTGTAGCAATATTGCAAAGAACAATTTCTAATCAAAAGTATTGTGCAATACTACATAAAATTTCTGCAAGAAAAATTTTAATGGCAACACAGTGTTTACACAAGAATTTTTGTAAAATGAGTCAATGTTGCAATGATAAAAAAATGACACACAAGAAAATACAGTTTACATGAAAAAAAAAATATATTATCAAGGAATGAAATGATTGAACACTAACTCTTAATTGCATCTTAAACAACACTTACTGAACAAACAAAAGAATGATTTACTTTATAAGAAGAACTTAAAAATTGCACTAAGAGTGAATTTGTTCAATGAAATATAAAAATAATAGATGCAAAAACACAGAACAAAAAGGTTTGAACACTTACAGTGATGCAGAACACAACATATCAATATAAACACAATACTAGAATTTTCTTACAATGAAACTTAGCGTATGAAAAATTTGGAAAACAATTATCTTGCTTCAACAAAATAATGGCACTATTGTCTGTGGAGATAAGACAAATTAGACACTGGCTAAATGAAAAGAATTAACACAAGAATGTTCAACACACAGGGAAAAAAAATAAAATGGCAAATGAATGAAAACAAAAACAACAAGAATACACAAATGCTGGGAGAAAAAATAATAAGAGACAACACTGAGTTGTGATGCAGAATATAAGGTAATAAATTACTGAATTACTTCACTGCAATACTGTGAACACAAGATAATTGTGAAGTGTAAACACAAGGTTTATACTGTTTATATATTGCACACAACAAGGAAAAACACTAAAGTACTTACTTCAAATATAAATAAAAAAAGAAGCACAACACAACAGACATAAAACAAAGCACGAAAATTAACACTGAAGAAAGAAAAGAAAAAAAATATTATTGCAAGCAGTATATAATGAACACTGAGTCTAATCAAGAGTTACTGAATGTCACTAAGTAATCACTGGAAACACACAAAAAAAGTCTCAACACTCGCAAATGTCTCTACGAAAAAAATATTATTCGTTAACACTGTAGCGACGTTGTTGAATGAGGTGGATGGTAGTGGTGGAGTTTCGTGGCTGGTGGCATTCCTACTCCACATGTGATGCCTCGAAGAATTTGTGCTTAAATTGACGATGGACTCACTCAGGATGTTTTTACGTTGGTGCATCTGACGAAGGAACACTCTTGGCTCTTGACCCCCTATGTGGTCTGTAAAAATATGATGCTAGAACCCTTAATAAGGGTAAAAAACAGTCACCACACGGTGGTGAGACACCGCGTGGTGACTGGGCCTATGGGATGGATGGCGTAAGCTACTCTGGGGACACCCTCACTAGGCACAAAGATATTCTAAGCCGGCTGGCTTAAAAACAAACCCACAAAATACCACAACACCACACGGATGGTAAAACTGGAAGCACAAAGCGATGGAGAAAACTGCACCCACATGGCTTGCTTGAGTACTGGGTTAGTCACCTGAGTTAGTTGCTGGCTGGCTTGGCTTAACCCTTCACACATACTGGCTTGATAACTTGTAATGATGAGCACAGCAGGGGTGGAAAGCTGGCTTGGCAGGTAAGGCTGGATAGTGTAAGGCTGGCTGGACTGGGCTGACTCCCCCACCACAGACTGGCTTAGGTTGCTTGGCTTACTTTGCAAACCCGGGTCAACCCCTCGGAGGTAATGCAAATAGCAAGATAAACACTAATACACAGAGACTGACCAGTGAATAGTGCAAAGGGCTGGTAAAAGCTTGCTTGGGGTAGCTGGCTTGGGGTTGTTGAGCGTTACCCTTCTCGGCAGGCCTAGTGTCACAAGATGGCGACCGGCTCAGTAGAAATTTATCTTCAAAAATCGCTGTAATCGTCAGAATTACAGGCCCTCCGCTGCCACCATTTGTCGTGAGGGTTCTTTGGAGATAGATGGATGTAGATAAACACACTTGTGGATGGTAACACTATATATTGTCAGACTGTGGTAAGGGAGCCCAACCTGCCGTGTGTTGCCTGGTAGACCTATGTGTGGACTGAGGAAGTTACTGAGGTACTCGTGCACACATGCGCATCACGTGACATCACACAAACTGGTCCCTGGGCCTAGTAAGAGGTCATATCTATAAAACATATGGATGGTACTATGATACTCAGATAAGCTATACAACACATATAAGGGGGTCAGCAACTATGCTGACAGCAGGACAGCAGGGGTACAGCAAGGGTACAGCAAGGGTACAGCAGGGGTACAGCAGGAGATCAGCAGGGGTACAGCAGGAGTACAGCAGGGGTACAGCAGTGGTACAGCATGGGTAATAGCAGGAGTACAGCAGGGGTACAGCAGGAGTACAGCAGGAGTACAGCAGGAGTACAGCACAGATACATCAAGGGTACAACAGGAGCACAGCAGGAGCACAGCAGGGGTACAGCAGGAGTACATTATTATTATCATAATCAAGGGGGAAGCACTAAACCCGTAGGATTATACAGCGCCTGGAGAGGGGGGATGTGGAAGGCATTCAGGCTTAATTCGGGGAACTGGAGCACAGATCCAATTCCCTAAATCAAGAGCCCCTCACCAACATCAAGGAACCTTCCCTGAGGGGACAGCAGGAGTACAGCAGGGGTACAGCGGGAGAACAGCAGGGGTACAGCAGGGGTACAGCAGGGGTACAGCATGGGAACAGCAGGAGTACAGCAGGGGTACAGGAGTACAGCAGGAGTTCAGCAGGGGTACAGCAGGGGTACATCAGGAGTACATAAGGGGTACAGCAGGAGTACAGCAGATGTACAGCAGGAGTACAGCACAGATACAGCAGGGATACAACAGGAGTACAGCAGGGTACAGCAGGAGTACAGCAGGGGTACAGCAAGGGTACAGCAAGGGTACAGCAGGAGATCAGCATGGGTACAGCAGGGGTACAACACGGGTAATAGCAGGAGTACAACAGGGGTACAGCAGGAGTACAGCAGGGGTACAGCAGTACAGCACAGATACATCAAGGGTACAACAGGAGCACAGCAGGGGTGCAGCAGGAGTACAGCAGGGGTACAGCAGGAGTACAGCAGGGGTTTAGCAAGGGTACAGGAGTACAGCAGGAGTACAGCAGGGGTACAGCAGGAGTACAGAAGGGGTACAGCAGTACAGCAGGGGTACAGCAAGGGTACAGGAGTGCAGCAGGAGTACAGCAGGAGTGCAGCAGGGGTACAGCAGGGGTGCAGCAGTACAGCAGGAGTGCAGCAGGAGTACAGCAGGAGCACAGCAGGGGTACAGCAGGGGTACAGCAGGAGTACAGCAAGGGTACAGCAGTAGTGCAGCAGGAGTACAGCAGAAGTACAAGAGGGGTACAGCAGGGGTACAGCAGGGGTACAGCAGGAGTGCAGCAGGAGTGCAGCAGGGGTACAGCAGGGGTACAGCAGGGGTACAGCAGTGGTACAGCAGGAGTGCAGCAGGGGTGCTGTGAAGGCTTACTCAGCCCTGTAACAACTTCAGACAGTATTACCAAGGTTGGCTCCTCCTCAGGAAAGTTAATGAATATAAAAAGAAATAATAATTCACAAAGATAAAAACTTTATTATTTAGTAATGCAAAGATAAAGCATTGAAAGATGACTATGTATCCTACTTGAAAGAAAAATGGAAAATGAAATGAAAAAATGACATTTAAATTCAATGTTAATAAGTACAGTTATACTGGGGTGTCTGGTTGAGGTTGACACAGTCTTGTAGAAATTGTAGCCATTGCTAGTGATGTGGGAGTGGGGGGGTGTCACAGGTGCTGAGTGACAGTCCAACAACTAGTTTTTCACATAGTCTATAGCCTTGAATAGTCTGTCCAGGTGACAGGAACGCAGGTTCTTTACCACTGCAAAGATGAGAGGTAGTTGTCTACTGTTGCCTACAATTAATCAGGTAGGTAGATCAAAAAGTGACGTCTCAGGACTTCAGTCCGTCTCCTTCAACACTTTCCTTTGGTTGGCAGATGACTCGAGCTGTCATTCCAAGAGTTGTGCTGGGAGCTGTGAGTCAAGTGTTTACTGTTTGGTCCGAGCCCCACACGTCACCTTTTGGGGTGGAGAAAAGAGGGGGGGGAGGGGATAGCGGGAGCTAGACTGACCCAACCTTAACAAGCAGCCGGCAATCAAACTATAATCACCATATACTCGCTCACTACTCCTATCTGTTGAACTTTTCCCTCACACTCCCCCATACCATGAATTAAAGTCAAGGAGTATAAGAAGAATAGGCGAGGAAAAAGTTCTAACACGTGGAAGTCGAGTAAGGCAACAAATCTTCTACTGACTGTCACGACTTAACCAGTCAGAGAAATAACTGGATGAACAATTGATATACACAATATGGAACTTAAAAGTTTGGAGTGCCAATGTCCACCTCATGATGCTACTGTTGATTCCCTTAAAAGTTTCTAGGTATATCAAAGGTTTGTGATCCGTCTCTAAAATAAATTCTTTTCCCAGTAAATAAAATTTAAGTTTGGAGATACCCCACACAAGGGCCAAACATTCCTTGTCTATTGTGGCGTATCTCGTTTCTGCAGGAAGGAGTTTCCGGCTTAGGAAGCATACAGGGAAGGGAGTACCATCATGGTACTGTAATAACACCACACCTAAGCCGGTATTGGAGGCAGTTCTTAAACATGTTTTATTAATATCTGGAATCTTAAGTATAGGGTGTTTTGAGAAGATGTTTTTAATCTCGTTAAATTTTTCTCGAGCTACGTCGGAAAGTTCAAGAGGTTCCTTCACAGACTTCTTAAGGTAGTGAGATAAGACGCCTGTAGGATCAGTAAGGTTGGGGATAAACCGTGCATAAAAATTTGCAGAACCAAGAAAGCTATGCATGAGTTTCTTGGTTTTGAGGAATTTAAACTCTAATAAAGCTTTGATCTTATTGGGGAAAGGCTGCAAAGAGTTATTAGAAAGGATCAGTCCGAGATATCTAATCTTGTTATACCCAAGGAAGCATTTCTTCGGCTTGGCAGTGAGGCCATGTGAGCGTAACCTACGTAAAACTGATGTTAATGTTTGGATATGTTCGCCCCACGTGGACGTCATTACGTAAATGTTATCAAAATAAACTGAAACATTAGGCATATTACCCAAGACCTTTCTCATCAGTCTCACGTAGGTAGCACAGGCAGTTACCAAACCGAAGGGCAGAGTTCTATACTGCATCAGTCCTTGGTGGGTAGGAAAAGCGGTGTACTGCTTAGAAGAAGGATCTAACATTACTTGATGATATGCTTTTGCAATATCAATTTCTGAAAAGAAAGAAGAGTCATAAAATTTATGTAGGTCGCTATCTATTAATTAAGGGCATAGGCTCAGCATCCCACCGAGTTATAGCATTAAGGCCTCTGAAGTCAATAGCAAGTCTATATGAATTATCCTCCTTCTTAACCATGACTACTGGTGAACAATATGAAGATACTGAAGGTTCAATGATCTTTAGTTTTAATAATTTGTCTACCTCTCGGTCAAATGCATCCCTAAGGTGAACTGGAACTGGGTATAATTTCCGTTTGATAGGATTGTCCGTGACTAAGTCAATCTTATGGACTACCATGGAGGTGACACCTGGAATATCAGTAAAAACATCTGAGAATTTTTTTTTTTTTATATTTTATTAAGAAAATCCATACAACAAATATAAATCAAAATGAGAAAGCGTTACAGGACTGCTATCCAATAAACAATATTACATACACACATCAGTGTTCTGTGTAAAAGCAAAACCCCTTCCCAATTCCTAGGATACAGACCAAGACGTATAATATCATCAAAACATAATGGAGCTACCCTGCAAAACAAAGCTATACCGTGGTTACACACAAAAAAAAATATCCCGATATGTAAAAATCTGTGTCTGCATAATACACTGGAAATAATCGTACTGCTTACAATAATGCATGGCATAAACAATAGAATGACAACTGACGTAATACACAGAAACTTTTACTATGGTTATTCTAAAGCAGTCATCCATCAACCCCCCCCCCCCGGCAGAAACCCACTTTACCCCACCAATTTATTCCCTACTACCAAATGTGCGTACAACCGATCCATACCTTGTAACAAAAGTGGAATAGTCAATATCATCAGTAAGATATCGAGAGGCATGTAATATACAGTACTTGGCACAATAATGGACCACTCAAGAAGATCGCATCATATAAATTATAGCACAACATTGGAAAGAAGTGTTTTTTGAAACAAACATGTTAAAACTATTACCCACTTAAAACTTCTACCATTAATTAAAACACAAATCTTCCAGCACACACTTTACGACTCGCAGGTCACATTACATACATTGCTGTGACTCTTATGTACTTAGTAAAACCAGTACTAACAGGTGCACACAGAATACATCGCAAAAACAATTGCATTACAAAACTCCAAACAATTCACACTATATGCAACTAACACCAACCTGGCAAATTAGAAAATTTTGTATAACATAAACATTAAACACGGCATAGCCTCTGTTGGTGACTTAGTGGTTCAACATGACTCAGCATAAGAAAACCATACCATGGTTCTGAGTACCACTCCCCCCCCCCTTTCTCAGACTATGATACTCATTCACGCCAGAAAGACACTATACCCCAGACCACACAAGGTTCCCTTCCTTCACCCTACATTACACCCAGATTCACCATACACACCAAATAAAACATACAGTCCAGACGCCCAAAAAAAAACTAACTCTTCTCTCCCCCCCCCGGGAGACCAACCCCTAGGCCCCACCAAGCGATTATACCTACCCCCACCTCATTACTCCCGTAATGTTTCCATCGTTAGATTCCTATACCCCAAAGAAAAAGCTCCCTCCCAGCATTGCCCATATACCTCTCTATTCCTACATTTCGTCCTATAAACATGACACATCAGCGCCTTGACACGCATCGCACCCCTAAGCCCCCGCATACCCCATGACACATATAAATAGTCAAGTACCAAATATGACACAGAACGTCGTACAGCATCCGAGCAATCTCCCATTTCAAGACTCAAAACTCTAAGCATCGACAAACCCCCCCCTCCCACTCTTCGGAGAACACCCTTGAACCAATCCCTAACCTTATGTAAACTGTCACAAAAGTATACGACATGAAACGCCGTTTCCGGCCACCCACACCACGCACAGGTCTGATCCTGGGTCATTCCCATAATGTACAATTGTGCCTTGGACGCCAAAATCCCGAGGAGGAATCGATAACCAGTTTCCCTAACCCGTGGTTGTAAGCGCAATTTCTTGAACCCCTGCCATATAGTCTTCCAATTATATCCTGGGAAAACCTCAGCACCGATGACTTCCGCCGATGTTATACCTATATTATTTAGTTTACCTGCCTTAACTCTCACAGGGTTTTGCACCATCAATAAGTGCCGTAACATTGCTTCGCACCTTGTGAGGTCCTTCCCCACCCACCATCGTCGAACCTCCCTCATCACTGCATCAACTCTCACTCCCCTGACCCCACCCCTTGTTAGGTATTCCTGTCGTACATATATGCCCATTAGTCGACTGTGTAGTGGTATTAGCCCCAAACCTCCCCGAGTTACGTGCGTCATAACTATGTCTTTCCCTAACCAATGCCTACGGTAACCCCATATGAAATCCAAAGCCTTCCTCTGTAACCGCAACACATCGTCCGTCATCAATGGATAGACCACTGAAACAAACCATAATTTACTATACACCAGTACGTTGACAACTATTACTCTTTGGTGTAATGTTACATCACCTGGTCTCCATCCCGCCATCCTACGAATTGCAGCTGTAACTACAATGGATGAATTAAATGCATGCGCTGCCTGTTCGTCATTGCAAAAATGCACACCACAGATCTTTATCTGCTCAACGGTTCTCCATCCATACTCCGTACCTAACGTCCCGCCCACCCAGGACCCCACCTCCAAAAGTTTGGATTTTTCTCTATTAATGCGCATGGAAGACGCATCGCTATAAAACCTTATAACCTTATTTATGAACGCTAAACCATTCCTACTATGCACCAAGATGGTGGTATCGTCCACATAACCTAAAATTTCTACTGCTTCTTCCTGTGCACAATCCTCCCCCCCCACCCCACCCATTACCAATCTATAAAAGGGGTCCTGCAAACAGGCAAACAAAAGCTGCGAGAGGGGACACCCCTGCCGCAGCCCCCATCCCATGCCTATCGCGGACCCCACCCTCCCATTAACCTAGACTCGTACCTGTGCCTCCGTATATAACATACGTACCCACGCTACTATTTCTTCCCCGAAACCCTGCTTCAATAATATAGCTAATAATGTTTCCCTATCCACATTGTCAAAAGCCTTTTCCCAATCCAATCCTACGACTCCGCCTCCACTACAATCTTTCACGAAACTTTTGAGGCGTCGATGACCATCTCTCATAGATCGGCCAGGAATCCCGTATTGCCCTTCCCATATTACCTTGTCCAAAACTCGTTTCATCCGGTTTGCCAAAATACGCGCAAAAATCTTATAATCTGCCCCCATCAATATGATAGGCCTATATGCCTCCAAAGATTCACAGACCTCGGCCTTTGGTACCAATACTACAACACCCAACCCCGCTTCACCGCCCATGCTACCTCTAGTTTTCATTGAATTGTAAAGTCGAACCAACATGTGTTTTAACAGTTCCCAATGAACTACATAAAAATCACCTGGTATCCCATCCCAACCAGGTGATTTCCTCAGTGCCTGTCCCTGAACAGCCTTGGAAACCTCCTCCTCCGATATACAACCCTCCATGTCCTCTCGATCCACGTCTCTCAAATTTGCCACTATGCCACGCAGTAAAGCTTCCCTCGCCTCTCGATTCCCCTCTCTACCCTTCCATTTTCTCTCAAACCATTGGTCTGCATAGGTCCCAATGCTCTCAGTAGTAACTAGCCTTTGTCCTTTATGATAACCACCCAAGTCATCACCGACCCCTACTGACAAAACTGTCGTCGCCATACGTCGCATTCTGAAACTACGCAGAACCCCAACTGAGGGTTTATCCCCCCAAAGCACCTCCTCAATCCCAGCTCGCACCCTCAAAGCCTGAAATTTATCATTCTGAATTTCCCATAATTGACTATGTAGACACTCTATTTCCGCTAGGTCATACCTCCCGCCTGTACCATAACAATCCCTCAGCTGTCCCTCTAAATATTTTTGCTTCCCATATCTATAACACGCCTCCTCCTTCCCTAACCGTCTATAAAATCCCTGTATTGCATGTTTCGCCTTTGAATGCCACCGCTCTACAACATCCTCTATCCCATTCCCGTTATTCCAGAAGTCAACCCACCATAACCTGAAAGCTTCCACAGCATCGACTCCTTGCAACAAGCTGACGTTTAATTTCCAATAACTAGTAAATACACGGATAGCGCCCTCCCACTCGAGTGTTACCAGAACACCACGGTGATCTGAGAAACCCAGATCAACACAATCGACCCTGCCACCACGGATTAAGTTGGTGATATAAACCCTGTCCAACCGCGCAGCGTAACCCCTTCTACAAAACGTATGTTCCACATTCCACCCGTCGCTACCCACAACATCCACTACACCAATCGCTTGCAATACCTCACGTAAAACCCTTAAATTACACCCCCCCACCACGCGGGTCGACGTCTTTTTCCCGGATCACACAATTCCAATCACCTGCCATGACAGAAACTAAGGGTAGACTTCTGAGAAAATAAACCAAAACATCGAGTACAAAATCCTCTTTTACTCGTCGATTTGTTGTCGCTGGCATATATACTCCCACGAAACCCACCTGAATGTTCCCCCATGAACCCACCACACGCACAACCCGGCCCCCTCCGCCCCACTCCCATGCTACAAGCTTAAAAGGGCTGGTCTCCCTTATGCCTATCACAACCCCACCTTTGAGATTATCCGAATTTCCCGCATAGCACTTATACCCTTGCACACGTAATTCACTACCACACCGAAAATTGTGTTCCTGTATAAAAAAAAACGTCAACATTCATACGTCTGAGCGATACCTCTACCCAACGTCTCTTGACCTCTGCTCTGAGGCCATTGACATTCATTGTTATACACTTGAACTCTCTGGTTAGGTTTTCTCATTTCGTTTTCCCATCACCTTTATACCTGACTTGGACTTGCCACTGCTGCACCTGCCCGTTTTCCCCACACTCCCACTTAACTTCTCTAAGGGGGGTCCCTTAACTCCCTTGGCTACGTCAGCCCACACCATTTTACCAGACCTTTGACCCGGTGTTAAGACATCGTCCTCCACGTGTGTACTGGGCCTCTTCCGTGACACTCCCTCATAGTCCATAGGCCCATCGCTGTCTGTTCTATGTACCTCGACATCCGTCACCACCACAGACGTAAAAGTCGTACGCCTATCTTCACCGCCCACACGTCCCGCTAGACCATGGTCGACCACAGGCGACACCGCTAATGTAGGCGGTAAACCCTCTGTCGCCGGGCTATCGAGGATCCTCTGTAAGTCTTCAAAACTGGGCAATATCAATGGCGTTTGTGCCTCCTCTTCCACCTGAGGTGACGCACTGTCCACGCACCCAATCCCCTCGATCTCCGACGCTGGTGGTAGCGTCGAGACGATCCCCTCTGCAGCATCCACTGCTTCACTCCACTTTACATCCGCTGGTAAAATCTGCAGCACGTCGTCCACCATTGTGGGCTTCTGATGGCCCAGCTCACCCTCCTCCATCGTATCTTTGGATGCAGTGTCTGTCAGGTCCGACCGTTGTTTCCCTCGTCGGTGCTCACAAGACGCCGCCATATGACCCGTTGCACCACACAGGCGGCACGTCCGAACCTGGCCGGGGTAGGTTACGTAGACCTGCGTCTGAAAATCTTCCAACATGACAAACGAGGGAATTGGATGTCTCAATGTTATTTTCATAGAAAAGGAACCTGCGAGCATACCAGCATAAAAACCCTGGGACCAACGCCCAATTTGGACAGCTTGTACGGTGCCATAGCGCCCAAAAGTCCGACGGATGTCCACCTCGTCTGCCTCGAAGGGGATATTACGTAGACGAACCCACGTATAACTTGTCGATACATCACGCAGGCGCACCTCCAGACTAGCGTTGATAACAATCCGTTTTTCTTGAAAGGCATCCACAACACTCACATACGCAGCAGACGACACAAATTTCACAAAAATTCTTGCGTTGCCGTTCAGAGAAATCCCATATAAATCCTCACGTGGGATTCCATACGTATCTCTTATCACAAGAGGCAGAATGACGTCAGCGGTGTCCTGGTATATTGCACCTTTCAACAATTCCACACAGACAGTGTTGACTCTTTTCCTGCGTTCCGCCATCTTGAGAAAACAAAACTTCTCAATACAGACACCAGAGGGCACCAGCCGCACGCTCTGCGTCCGCCCTCACCAACAGCTGGGTGAGAACTCTATGAGAACTTACCCACACATTGAAGTAGTTCATGTTTCTTATGGTCATTTAAAGACTCATTGATATTAATGTTTGTTGCACCCGAGTGGTCAAGAGTCACCAAGTCATGTAGTTCTCTGTCATAGTCTACGTTAGAGGTGTCAATTACGCACACCTTACACTCCTCAGTTGTCTTATCAAGTTTGTGTGGAAAAACTAAATCAAAGTCATTCAAACAGTTAATCGAATTTCTTCGGTAATATTTCTTAAGAATGTTGATATGATAAAGCTTAGGTTTCCCCTTGACATCTATGAGGTAATCAACTTTCCCACAAATTTTCAATACCTTTTAATTTATTTGACTTTATTGGTAAAAGTACCAGAACTTCATCCCCTACTTTAAAACTTCTCCTCTGACGTTGGTATCAAAATAGGTTTTGTACAGGTCCATTGATAAGCTTAAGATCTTCGAAACTATGTCAGAGGTCTCCTCAAGTTTGGATCTAAGGTCAAGGAGAAGCTGATAAGAAGACTGAACCTCAGCATTCACGTCCTCGTTAGTCCGTAAGTCATGAAGGATGGACAATGGACCTCTGGCCTGTCTACCATAGAGAACTTCAAAAGGTGAAACCTCAGAGAGTCACTGGGAACTTCCCTCATGGCAAACAAAGCACAGGGTAGGTAACGATGCCACTCCTTAGGTTTAAGGGAGCAAAGTATCCTTAAAATGGATTTGAGAACTGAATGCTGGCGCTCAATCCTCCCATTACAGCTGGGATGATATGGTGTTGTGAAGAGAGGCTTCACTCCCAGAAGTTGGTAGAGATGTTGCACTAAGTCTGATGTGAATTGTGTCCCATGGTCAGACAAAATCTCTCTCTAGGGATGCCAACTCTGGAGAAGATGGACAAAAGGACTTCAGCCACCTCTGTAGTAGTTATGGACTTTAAGGGTACAGCTTCAGGGAATCTCGAAGCATAATCAACTAATGTTAATATATATCTATGTTCCCCAGATGAAAGTGGTGATAAAGGACCAACGATGTCATTAGCTATTCTTTCAAACGATACCGTAAAAATTGGCATTTTGACTATAGGTACTCGCCTGGTACCTCGGGAGGATGACAGTTGGCAAACTTTACACGATCTACAATAAGTAGTGACATCTGAGGACATTTTGGGGCAAAAATAGGTTTCCCTAATTTTATTCAAGGTTTTACAATGCGAGAAATGTCCGGCCACTGGCAGGTCATGAGCTATTGACTTGGAACTTGGAACAACTAAGATGGAATAGTCTATCTCATTTGAATTTAATTTGAATACTGATTTATACAAGATACCTTTTATATATTCAAATTTATATGAAAAGTTTTTCCTTTGAATAACCTGATTTTGTCTAGCTGCATTATGGCAGTTCTGAAGTGAAGGGCAATTACGTTGTAAATTGACAAAGGAGTCCTTCGATATATCTAAAGGCTTAAAGTCAGGGAAAATCAAAGGATGGACAGTAGGAGAAGCCTGGGCTTTGATCTGAGCCCTAGTCAAGACATTTATAGTATCGGAGGTGATATCTTCACTTTCATCTAACAAGTGAACCGGAGATCCTACTACCTCGCATTCGAGAGTAGCATCACTGGTTTTTAATCCCACATGAATCTCACGAGACATTGTCTCATCTGAACTTTCGAGGGGCTTCTCTGACTCTACAGGAAGAGGAGCTGAAAAACTCATGTCCAATTTTGGTGATGAAAGGTCAACCTCAGAAGGAAGAATGGCACCTTTTACATTACCTATTGGTACGGAGCAAGAAGTGATGGGAGCTAGTACGGCTTCAGACCAACCTGTGAACCATTTAGACCTAATGTAACAACGGATGGTAGGAAAAGTGTCTGTTCGGCCCAAGTAGTCTGAAAGGATAGCAGAGGAATGAGTGTCTTTAAGGTTAGGGAACAGCTTATCAGAAATGACTATACATGTGCATCCAGTCTCTCGTAAAATGATAGATACATTAAGTCCATTAACTGTTCCTGAACAGAAGGGTGCCTGGTCATTACAGTCTTTAAAATATCTTCCAAACCAGAATAAAAGACGTCTTTTTTTATATTTTATTTAAAACTCAGGTACAAAATATATGAGTACATAATCAATATGTAACAAGATACAGGCAGTGAACAATAACCAACTGCGACTACACAAATACTGAAGAAGCACATATATAATGACATCAGAACTGGCTGCACTCAAATCAAGCACTGCTTAACATACTGTGCTTCACGTGACAAAATGGTCTTTTAAAAAACGATAGATACCTACCCATTAATGCTTACACTCCCCCCTCCGTGAAAACGTGCCACTTTCACCTTAGTATACTCAGTGACAAATCTCTTATACTTATACATTTATAAGAGCATTAAGAACTTCAATAACAAAATATATAAACACGATTCAGCCAGCTAAACGGCTGACACTATAATACAAGGAATGTCTGAACATGATGGCTCACATCCACCATAGAACACAATCCACACCTTAACCCTCATACCCTATGGTAATAATCAATATCGTGCACGGTGGTGGAGTTAATACACTACCACTGACACTTCAACCCCCCCCTCCCACATGCCAAGTAACTGTGTCTGCTGTCACCACTCATAACCACCAACAGTCATTGATGTTAATTAGCGTCTCATAATATATATCACCCTAATAACACGCTATATACATAAACCTACCAAAATAAATAAATTTACACATTGTTCCCTCCTGCAGACAGATTATTTACACTGCCAGAGATAATCTATACATCACATCCTGCAGAGAATGGACAACATTAGACATCTTAAATAATTATGATATGTGTTTCGCATGACCTGCTATTGCAGAGATTGCTTACGCTCCTACCTCCCCCCACAAGTGAAAACTGTCCAGTTTCACCTGATCAAAGATCAAAAACTCATTCACTTAATCATATATAATGAACTTGTGAAAAACATCTGTAACAATAAACAAGCAAAAACACCCCAGGCAAGATCTTACATCATATATACAATACCAAAACGTGCCAATAGTTAGAAAACAGGTAAGAATGCCTCATTATTATGACAAGTTTCATTGATCATTTTAAATTATGCACAACTACATATATAGGTAGACACGTATGGTTACAGGTTACAAAATCTCTACTAGCAAGACTCAGGTCCCCTCATAAAGGCTCTATTCCTCCTAAACCACACATCCACACCATACCACACCATACCCTATGATACAATCAAAATGTTTATATACTAACATGCTTATGTAATTCCTTACAAAACATGAAGGAATCCTTAAATAAATAATCATCGGTGTTCACAATAACACCAAGACACATTACATTGGATATCAAAATTTACATAATTATGTAGATAAGGTTATAACATAATGTCACCTCAACCAGGCGACAATAACTGCCAATGATAATATTTCTTACACCTCAGAAAAAGTGCTTAGTTCATCAACTCTCACACTCATCAAATCACACACAACCTTAGCAACTGTCAACCACAGGAGGCGACCCCGTTTCATACCCCTGACATCCCTTCCCACAGTAGCATACACCATCCCTGTCCTACCCCTCCTTTCTGATTTACAAGTCTAATAATACCACTAACGTTAGTTCTCTGTATCCCACTGGAAAATCTCTTTCCCACCTCCGCTCATAAATATCCCAGTTTCGACAAAATGTTTTATAAAACGTAACCGCTGATACCCGCTGCTTCACCTCGCTAACCCCTTTCTCCCGCATTCCCCACGATATGTAAATATAATCTACCATAATGTACCCCACAGCCCTAATAATACTCTCATCCATACCCTCCACGTCATGACTTAATGCCCGCAGAACAGAAATGTCTTTTTACCCCTTATCCTATGCAGCACTCTGCTCATCCAACCCCTGACGCTCCCCATCCCTTCACAAAAATATACTACGTGGAATGCCGAATCCTCCCCTCCACATATTCTACAGACCCCCCCCACCACCCGTCTATCCCGTAAAACCACACCCGATGGTAAAATCCCATGCAAAAAACGATGCATCACCTCTCGCCAACAGGGTTGTAACCTTAACCTACTGAACCTACATCATATACTTCCCCAGTCATACTTGGGGAAAATCCCCTCCACTGGTATCACTACCCTCCCCACTAACATCCTATACAGCCTACCTATTTTTACCTTCCCCAGATTCCGAGCCAACACCAGAGCCCTCAAAACAGTTTCACACTCATGCAACTCTACCCCAGAATACATATGTTGCAATCTACTGTGTATCTTGACCAAACCCCCCCACCCACACCCTCCCTCATCACCTCCCTCTTAATGAAGATACATTTGACCCTCTGCTTTAAATCCATCAACCCCCCCCCCCCCGATGCACAGGTAATATTACTACATCCCTTTTAAGCCAATCACAGCCCTAACCCCACAAGAATTTAAAAACCTGTCTAAGTATATTTGTAATTGCCGTCCCAGTTAAAGGGAACACGGCTGCCACGTGCCAAACTTTACTATACAATAAAACGTTAATAACAATGGCACGGTGCACAAGAGTCAAATGATAAGGCTGCAATGCACCCAAGCGACCCAGAATCCTGTCTACCAACCTAACCGAGTTTTCCAATTCGTCTCTCGACCACTGGGAAGAGAGGACGCTTCTTGAGTCTCCCTACACGCCACCTGGTGGTGACTGCTGGACTTAGACACCAACATGGCGGATCGTATCAACAGGAGAGTGAATACTGTCTGTATTGAATTAGTACGAGGAACGTTAAGCAGTGCGACGATGCATGTACTGTTATCGGCCATCATTAGAGACGTCTACGGGATATCGAACGATGAATTGTATGGTGTGGCCCTAAATGGAATGTCAAGGGTTTTTGTGAAGTTTACAAGAGCCGGCTTTTACTCCAGGATTGTGGATGAATTCCAGGAAAGGAGGATGAGTGTTAATTCAGCAGTAGAGGTGTGTCTACATGATGTTTCGAAATATTACACATGGGTAAAGGTGCGTAATGTACCATTTGAGGCAACGTCGTATGGCATTCAGGAAGCCTTCAGCGATTATGGAACTGTTCATACGGCTAATATGGGGGTGTGGAGGGACGGGCCGTTTGAAGGGCTGCCCGAGGGGTCCTGCACCCTGAAGATGTCATTGAGGCGGCCAATACCCTCGTATGTAACGCTGACAAACTATAGGACCCAGGTATTTGTCCACTATGCGGGGCAGAGGAAAACTTGCCGATTATGTGATTCTTATGAGCACATGGCGGCGCAGTGTCCTCGCAGGCAAGCCCCTAGGATGGCGTTATCGTGGATGGTGGATCAGCAACCGTGCAATGTGGATGTGGAGTTGGGGGTAGCAGATGGACAGAAGACGAATCTCTGGAGTGAGGAGGTGGACAAGGTGGAAGAGGTGATGGGGACGTGTGTTACCCTCCCGGAGGTGACAGGGGAGAGCCCCCCATCGCCTGAGGGAAGGGTGGACGTGGAGGAGTCTACCCAGGAGAGGATGTTGGAAGCAGTGCTGCAGGAGTTCTTGGATGAGCCGGTGGACGGGGAGGACGGACCCGAGAAGTTAAGTGAGGTGCAGCTGATGGATAAGCAGCAGGGACAGGTGGAGGATTCGAGGAATGACAGAGTGGACACGGAAGTGGTGGTGGAAGTCCATCAGGAGGACTCGCATGAGGTAGATATGTGTGTGAGTGAGAGCTCACGCAAACGGACGGCGGGTGCCTTGGACGTTGATGAGGTTTTAACACCTGGGCAGAGACCTGGGAAGAAGTCATGGGTAGATGTGGGGGAGAAGGCACCCAGGGGAGGGGGTGTGCCGGGGAAGCTCGGTGGGGGAGGGCAAGGGGGGGTTGGTGGACAGGTTAGGAAACATGATAAAAATGGTATGGGTACCATGAAAGGCGAATTGAGTAAGCCACAGCGGCATAGAGGTAAGCCGCCTTTTCTGGGAAGTTCAAGTGTGTCACAATAAATGTAAATGGTCTTAAATCTGAGGTCAAAAGGGTTTGGTTAGAATGGTTTTTACGAAGGTTTGATGTAGATGTATGTTTTTTGCAGGAGCATAACCATAGGTTAGGGTGTGAATTGCGTTTGCGGGGTTATAACCTATTTGTCAGTAATGCTTTGCAATTAAAAGGAGGGGTGGCAGTGGCTGTAAAGGAGACCAGCCCATTGCGTGTCATGGGTTGGGAGGAGGGGGGAGGGGGGAGGGTCGTGAGGGTAGATGGGCACTGGGGGGTGGGGAGAGTATGTTTCATTGGAGTTTATATGCCGGCATGCAACAATGTTAGAGTGAAAGTTGATTTTGTTCGTGATGTTTTGATGTATTATTTGCGGGGTCTACCTTCCATAACTGTTCTTGGGGGTGACTGGAACTGTGTGATTAGGTATGGGGATGTCTCACCGAGGGGGGCGGGATGTGTCTTGGGTGCGCTAAGGGATGTGTTAAGGGATGTAGGAGTTGTCGATGTGGTGGGGAGGGGGGAGTAGGGGGTGGAGCACACGTTCATGCGTGGAAATTATGAGGCGAGGTTAGATAGGATATATGTAATGAAGGGGATAGGTGTGGAGAGGGTGAGAGCTTTCGATGTCGGTTTTTCGGATCATAGGGCGGTGATAGCTGATCTGCGGGTGGATGGTATAGTACGTATATATGCTGGGTATTGGAAATTGAATGTGAGGCTACTGCAGGAGGGGGATGTTGGCTCTTCCTTTGAGGAATGGTGGACACATTTCTGGGATGGCAGGGATGGTGAGATGGATTTGCTTGACTGGTGGGAGGTGAGGGCTAAGATAGGAATTGCAGAGTTTTTCAGGGCACGTGGTAGGGAACAGGCACGGTGGCGGTATGGTTTGCAAAACTATCTGGAGGGACAACTGAATGCGTTTTACGACGGGGGGGGTAGGGAAGGTATGAGAGGGGATGTGGATGGTTTAAGGTGTAGGATTGCAGAGTTACATAATAACAGGTTTAACGCAATTAGAGTTAGAGCGGGGTTAGAGGAGGTGTTAAAGGGTGATCAACCGTCAGGTTACGTTCTGCGAAAATTTAGGGAAAGGCAAATGGTGACTACCATAGCGCACATAGTGGTCGCTGCAGGGGGGGGAGGTTATGTGGAGGGTCAAGGCCTTACTAACACGGACAGCATTAGTGTTTATGCAGATTATTGGTTTAGGGAGAAATGGAGGGGGAACAGAGGTGATGCAAGTGAGAAGGTATTTGGGGATATGCAGAGTAATATTGTATTAGGACAACAGGAACAAGAAATGCTGGAGGGGAGTATTAGTGAGGAGGAGGTGGAGGAGGCGGTTTACGGGATGAGTCAGGGTAAGACGCCGGGCATAGATGGAATACCGAATGATTTTTATAGAGTTTATTGGGAGTGTATTAGGCATGGTTTAGTGGAAGTCTTGAATTATATGTGGCGCAGTGGGAGGATGGGGAAAACACAGAAAACCGGGATCGTTGTGTTAGTGCCGAAAAAGAAGGAAGGGAAAGTACTGAGTGATTATAGAGCGATATCCTTAATGTGTGCTGATTATAAAATTTATGCTAAAATTCTGGGCAATAGACTGAAGAAGGTCCTAGGATCAGTGATACATGGGGGACAGTTTGGCATTCCGGGAAGAAGTATGAGGGACGGACATAGTCACATAAGGGATTTTATTGAGGACTGCACCGGAGGGGGAATACTTGGTTTAGATTGGGCTAATGCGTATGATTGTGTGAATAGGGATTTCTTAAAAGTTTGTTTGGAACAGTTGGGTTTGGGGGAGAAGGTGGTGAGATGGGTGCAAACCTTGTATGAGGGAGCAGTTATTAGGGTACAGATTAATGGTAAGTTGGGGGACCCAGTACTGATGGAGAGAGGTTTGAGGCAGGGCTGTCCACTCTCTCAGTTATTGTTTGCCTGTGTACAGAATCCATTTTATGGGCTGGTGGATGAGGTGATGAATGAACACGGGATTAGGGGGGGTGGGCGGGGGGGGATTGTGGGGTACGTAGATGATACTACTGTGCTGGTAAGGCATGAGGAAGATCTAAGGAAAGTTGGTGGAATCATTCAGATTTTTGGGGCCGCTACGGGTATGAGAGTTAATTTAATGAAGTCGAGACTATTAGAGGTGGGGGATTGGGTGGGAGGGAGCTTGGGGGAGGGGTTGGGATGGTCAGTAGTGGACAGAATTAAGGTTTGTGGAATATGGTACATGGCGGAAGTGCAGGAGAGTAGGAAGATAAATTCGGAATTAGTTACGAGCAGGGTTTTGGGTAGGCTAGGAGGCTTAAGGGCTAGGGACGTAACATTACAGCAGAGAGTTTTAGTGGTCAACTCTCTGGTGTACAGTAAGGTGTGGGGAGTGGCTGAGGTGTTCCCTTTAAGAGCAAAAGATATTGCAGAAATCCAGAGGAAGGTTCTAAGGTATGTGTGGGGGTTTGGGAGGGCATGGTTGAGCAAGGACGTGGTGATGACGGAGAGGAGACGTGGGGGTCTTGGCCTGATGTCATTGGGTCATAGAGTAATGGCTTTATATATTAAACAAAGATATATACGGACTGGGGGGAACAGAGGTGTCAGGGTAGGTAGGGTAATGGAGGATGCACGAAGATGGTGGTGTGGAAGGGATTTGAGGTATTGTGAGGACATGTTGAGGGTTTTATTACATGTTAAACAGGTGTCCACGTTAAAGGTCAAACGAATGGTGGGTGCTGTGGTGGGCAAGGGTGTTTTACAGGGGCTTGCTGTATATCCAACATATGACTGGATAGGCATATGGAGGAAGTTTGGCTTGCTTAGAATACCAGCAAGGGTACGAGAGTTAGTATATCGGTTTCTGATGGGAATATTGGCCTCTAGGGATGTGTTGTATAAAATGGGTCTTGTGAGAGAGGACTCATGCTTGCATTGTGGGGACATCGAAACGGCTTTTCATGCGGTATATTTTTGTCCCTCTTTGGAGGGGGTGAGGTTATGGATGGTGAGAGTTATCAGACTTTTGGGAGGGGGGCAATGGCCATTCCTAAGGGCCTTAATGTTGGATGTAACCGGGGTGCCGGGTGATGTGGGTAGAGCCTTAATGTATGTTATGACGGATTATTTACATGTATCTTGGGGGATGAGGGAGGTTAGGGGAGAGTTGAGGATAAAAGCGTTAGCAGCGAGATTTTATAGAACTATGTGTAGGAATAGGCAAGTCTATGGGGGGAGGTGGGTAGTTAGCTTCTCGGAGGGTTACCGGAATCTCACTGTGGGGGGCCTCCTCCTCATGAACCCAGAGGGCGGGCAAAGGGTTGGTCTCCTACCGGGGGATGCATGAGGGTGAGTTGGTTTAGGCTTCTTTGTAGTGTGGATGGTGGGAGGGTTATAAATAGAGTGGAAGGGAGATGAATGAGGATTTGGAATCTATGGTTATGTTCACTGCATACAGGATAACCTTAATTAAAACCATGATGACTAAACCTTGGAAAAAAAAAAAAAAAAAAAAAAAAAAAAAAAAAAAAAAAAAAAAAAAAAAATTATTTGTTTATATATTATCTTTTAGACTGTTTATATAAAAAAAAAAACAGCAATGATGTACTAGTGTTTCAAATAGGGAGATAAGGTTTTTATGTCCTGTAACTAGACAGTTTTGATACCTTATGTTAGGATTTTGTTAGTTGTATGGGTTGATACTTGCGTATATGATGTTATGTCTTACTTCAGGGTGTTTCCTGCCCAGTGTTTATTGGGGAGTTTCATTGTGATATGTACCAATGTAATGTTTATTGTCGGCTTTGGTTTGCCTAATGTTTAAATTAATGTTCTTATAATTTTAATTTTTGTATGTTAAATAATATTTATTGTGCACTTTGTGCAAGGGGTCTAATTGTACAGAGTTGTGGGGGATTTATGTGGACACAGACATAAAATTTTGAGTTTTTGGTTTTTGCTAATTTTTTTGTTCGGTGCTGGAGCTCTCTCGCTCTTTATTATGTTAAGAGTTTCCTGCTATTTGCGGGAAGTATTATGTGGTATGTCTTTGTATTTTATTGTAGGGTTGGGTTAGCCTTTGTTTAATTATTGTAATGTATGATTTTATCCTTCGTATGCTGCATCATATCATCTGTGTACTTTGTGCAAGGAGGTTTTACTGTACTGTATAATAGGCATGATTTGTAGGTTTAGAATTTGTTGATGTTTTTTCTGAGCAGGTGTTATCCTGTTCGTTTCATTGTTCGGTGATGGTATATTCTTTAATACAATATGAATGTAACACTTGTGGTATGCTATGGGGTTGATGGTAGGTCATTGTATTTTCAAACGGTTAATAATTGTGTTCTTTTATTTATTTATATCTTGTACTGTGTCCTTTTAAATAAAAATATAAAAAAAAAATAAAACGTTAATAACAATGGCACGGTGCACAAGAGTCAAATGATAAGGCTGCAATGCACCCAAGCGACCCAGAATCCTGTCTACCAACCTAACCGAGTTTTCCACACGTGCAACATCCAGATCATCTGCATAGATAAGACCACAAATTTTTAACGAAGTCACCCGCTTTGTCACAACTGCACTACCCCACTCAACCCTCCCCACCCAAGCTCCTAACCCCATGTTGCAACCCCTGAATGGGTTACAATGATTATGTATATATAATGTATATTACCTTTTCATTTAATTTTATATTGCTTATATTTGCGATAATAGGTAAATCGTAAATGTATGACTTTATATTATTATTTGACTGTTATATTGTTATTTAGCTTATGTTGTTAGGATGTATATAAAATGTGCTCAGTTAGTCTTGATTGTCAAACTACTGTAATTATCGCTTGTCTCTCGTTATACTGCCGGCTTCTGAGCTGCAGTTGTCCACGTAGCTATCACGTGATCGAGGGGGGGGGTGTCCTCACCTCTTGTGAAGTAGTCAGTCTGCTGGAGACTCGCTTGGTGGTTGGACAGATTGTCTGTCTCATTATTCTTATTAGTTCTGTAGAACTTTGTTCACAGAACATTGTAAAGACTTAGTGATTTTCGACGTTGTACTGAGGTAGTGTGTCACATAGACACTCTGAACATCTCAGGTCCTTAGCTATAGCTTCTGACCTAATTTTGTACTGGTTTCTGTGTATTGTCACAGTCGCGTTTTCCTATGGGAGTTTTGTAACTTGTGGAGGATCTGCAGATGGTCTCTACTTAGTGTCGTTATATTATCTCCTAGTTCCTGATTCTGTGTCGCAGTCGCTTGATATTGCATTGCTATTGGGCTTAGCATTCTTTGTTGTTCAAGCAGACTGTTCGGGTTGCCAGTCGGTCAAGAAGTTAGTTTATTTGAGGACTTTGTCAGTCACTTGTTTAAGTCTTATTCGAGTCTTGAGACATAGCTAACTACTTAAGAGCACTTACACACATACTCACACTTACTTGTACATATTTGTAATATCTTATTAAATGTTAATGTACCTGACGGTACTTAAGAATTATAAATGTGATATGTGCTTTCAGCACAATAATATTGAACTCGAGAGATTGATTTTATTTTGATTGCTGTAATTTAATTGACTTTGATAATATACCTCTAGACAATTTACTACTTAATAAATTTATTAAATTTTAATTTCTCTAGTTAGTAGCCTACCAGTTGTAATCCTGAAGCACTATTGAATAATACAGAATTTTAATGGATAATTGGACAAGGATACTGACTACTTGTTACGAAAACCCAGTAACAGGCTGGATGCTAGAAGGGCAGTCCTTTCTAGTATTCACTGGAGATCTCTAAGCTTTTAGAATCGCGTTTTTTTGTAACAAATGGGGGCCTGTCCGGGAGGCTCTTGATCCAAGGTGTTGGAGAAATTGTTCAGTTTGACAAACTAGTAACTCTATGATCAAACACTTTGAGTACTTTCTTAATCTGAAGACTTTGAGTTTAGTCTTGTACAACATACCAGGTGGATGTATGTACCTGACTGAGTCTCTTGATCCAAGGAGATGGAAATACTGTTTATGAGCTCTAGCTCTAAGACAACCAACACTAAAATTCCTATTAGGATTATCGTTTCCAATAATCACTCTCTCGTAGTACAATTATTTTTGTGATGTATGCCAAAGTGAAACAGTTAATTGATACTCTGACTTTGTCTGAGTTAAGTACATTAAAACTTCAGACGTGTTGGCAAGTAGCCAAGTATCTCGGTGTGACATATAACAGGAATTACACCGCAGAAACTGTCAGAGCATTAATAAAAGATATATTGTTTCCTGCTCATACAGAGATGTCTGATTATGATTCAGATTCAGAAAGTCTAGTGTCACAATTGGGAAGTAGGGCTCTATTTGAAGTCGAAGAAAGAGCAACTAGAGCAGAAGTGAGCCTAGTGTCTGAGCCTAGTGTAGCTCAGTTCTCGCTCACTCCTTCCTTCACTGACACTATAGTACAGAGTATAGCTGGTAGTATGACACAGCCTAATACTAGTACAGTGTATACTACACCTGTATTTACGTATCCTAGACCAGATCTAGACACTCTAGAGAGGGCTGGACCAAGTGTCCGACCTAAGGACCGTCCAGACCATGTTAATTTCCCTACTCCTCCATTACCCACTGGTCCTATCTCTCAGGATCAGTTTGAGAGGTTTGAACGCCTCCTTATGTTGCAGACTGCACAAATAGAGGCACAGAGGAGATTGAACGAAGAAGATTTCCAAAGAGAAAATGTTCGTCTGTTAAGACAACAGACTGATAGATCACAGGACACATTTAATGTGCAGAAAGCTGCATCCATGGTTCCTAAGTATTTTGAAAGTGACTTAGACACATATTTTGATGTGTTTGAGAACCAGGCACGTGCTATGAACTGGCCACGTAAGCACTGGGCAACATTGCTGCATACAGCGTTGACGGGAAGAGCTCAAACGTGTTCTGCAGCCTTACCATTTGCCAAGTACATTAGTTATGACGCTGTCAAACAAACTATTCTAGAGACATATAACTTGTTACCTGTAAGTTATCAAAGAGCATTTCGTACGTTACAACGACGACAAGATCAAACTTGTGTAGAGTTTGCTCGTGAGAAAAAAGTTGCATTTGAGAGGTGGTGTAGAGCTGCTAAGTGTAACAACTACGACAGCCTTGTTCAGTTGTTACTACACGAAGAGTTTAACAACTGTATGTCTGCTGACATACAAGAATATCTGATCGATCATTAGCAGACAATTACGAGATTTCTCACAAACTTGTACGTACTAAAACACAGAGAAACAAGGTAACTAAAAATTGTCCTAGAAGTTGGCAACCTAAATCAGCTGCTCATTGCCGGCCTGATGTACCTGTTACTGTAACTTCTTGTACCTTTACCAGGAAAACTCACAATCCTGAATCTGTCTCTGTGGCTAGACAGAAATCTGGTATCGAGAAGAAGAAAGTTAAATGTACCTATTGTAACAGAAAAGGACATACTAGAGAGTATTGCTATAAGTTAGAAAGAGATACGAGAAACAGTCGTGCGGCTGGCGCCCCCACTCAAGTCGTATCCTCTTCCGAGCAACAAAGACACCAAAATCCTAGCAATACCTCTGATCCTACTGTTTTAGATAATGTTACTCAAGATAGATGACTAGCGTCAGAAAGTGTATCTGACGAAAAGATTCGTTCAGCGATGAGTCCTTACTTTTCGAGAGATAAAATAGGATATGACGAATCACATCTAACTGAGATCATTTCTTTCAGAGACACTGGCAGTTATCTCACGTTATTAAGAGAAGATGTACTGCCCATAACTAACGATACCTATTGCAAGATAGATGTATTGTTAGAAGCCTATGGAGGGGCTGTTATAAAAGTGCCTCTGCACAAAGTTTATATTGAAACAAGCTATTATACTGGTTATATTTCAGTGGGTATATCCAGTGGTGCATTTCCCCTCAGGTCAGTGGACTTGTTGATAGGGAACGATATCCTTCATGCTGGTATATGTAAAGAACCACTTGTGATTGATAATACCACTGATGATAATTATGCCATTGAAGCTTGTAGAGAGAAACCTATTTTATTTCCTCTCAGCGCAATTACTAGAGCTATGTCAAAGATTCAACAACCATCCTTGTCTCCTGTTGAGTTAGTGGATGACAATGATTTGGGGTTGAATATGTTGTTTAGTGACGCTCTGCGCCCAGGGTCATTAACACTGACCTCCCCGGTCATCAACCTAGTCAGGACACAACTGACGTTAAATTTCTAACTCATGATGATTTAATCAAGGATCAGTTTGTTGATCAGTCACTGGAAAAACTGAGAGATATAGCAGTTACTGAGAGTGAAGCAAAGAATCTCGATAATTGTTACTATTATAGTAACGGTGTACTGATGGAGAAAAATACATCTAAGTTGTCAGCTGATAGTGTTTCCACCACAGTCAAGAATCTCGTAGTGTTACCAGTTACATTTCGTGAACAAGCCATTGATTTTGCTCACAATAGTCCCATAGGAGGACATTTGGGTGTCAAGAAGACACTCGGTAAACTGGCAAAACATTTTACTTGGCCAAAGATGAAGGAAACAGTAGCTGATCATGTGCGACGTTGCCACGTGTGTCAAGCCAGGCAAGCCAGCACACACACCTCCACTTGCACCTCTCACTGAGTTCATTAGTAGCAAAGTTCAGTTCATCTGGACTAGACATTGTTCAGACTCGTTCAAAAGGTTGAAGCATCTGCTTTCCTCTGCTCCTGTGTTGAAAAGTCCTAATTTCAATCTTCCCTTCTTTTTACATATAGATGCGAGTGGTTATGCAGTGGGTGCTGTGCTGCTCCAACAGTCAACATCCACTGATATTCTCCATCCTATATGTTACTATTCATCTAAGCTTAAACGACACCAGAAAAATTATGCCACTATTGAGAAAGAGGCTCTAGCTCTTGTGGTGTCCTTGGAACATTTTGACGTGTATTTGGGCACTTCCCCATTTAAAATTAACGTTTTTTCAGACCACAATCCACTCACCTACATTAACACTATGAAGAGTAAGAATGCTAGGATCATGAGGTGGGCCCTCAGAATCCAACCTTATTCTATTAGTATAAAACACATAAGTGGTCATTGTAATGTAATTGCTGACGCTCTGTCTCGTCCTTAATAATTATCAGTTACATTAAATTAACGTAATTTTATGCCCAAATACCTTTTGTTACTTGCTATGTCAAATTTATTAAAGTAACTTAATCCCTCCAGCCCATATTAACTATATATACTCATGTCATGTCTAATTATTATATTTATATATTCACAGTAATGTTGTGTGAGGAGGAAACAAGCTGAGTGTTGAGTGAGTAGTGTGGTGCGGGTGATGTACTGCGTGACGCAACACTGTCCTGCCGCAGACCCCCCCCTCACTACACACCTTAAGCTGTTTCATACTCAGATGTTCATACTGCCTCGCATTCCACAACCACTACTTAAGAGTGGAATGCAGTCTCCTCTACTATGATCGAGCCTCAGTGCCCTGCTCGTCTACGCTATCCTGTCTCTACACTGATGTACATAACCACGAGTATGAAGAGATACGATACGATACGGTGTACTGCCCTAGTACCTAGGGGCATATCCTAGTGACGGACGCTGTGAAATTGTAGAAGTGCTTGGCACAAGAGAGACTTGTTAATATTTATTTTGATAATAATATTGATATGAGTAACCAGAAATAATGTGAAAGACATACATACAACTCCTAGTGCGACCCTCTGTCGTGTTGGGGGGGGTGTTGCAACCCCTGAATGGGTTACAATGATTATGTATATATAATGTATATTACCTTTTCATTTAATTTTATATTGCTTATATTTGCGATAATAGCTAAATCGTAAATGTATGACTTTATATTATTATTTGACTGTTATATTGTTATTTAGCTTATGTTGTTAGGATGTATATAAAATGTGCTCAGTTAGTCTTGATTGTCAAACTACTGTAATTATCGCTTGTCGCTCGTTATACTGCCGGCTTCTGAGCTGCAGTTGTCCACGTAGCTATCACGTGATCGAGGGGGGGGGTGTCCTCACCTCTTGTGAAGTAGTCAGTCTGCTGGAGACTCGCTTGGTGGTTGGACAGATTGTCTGTCTCATTATTCTTATTAGTTCTGTAGAACTTTGTTCACAGAACATTGTAAAGACTTAGTGATTTTCGACGTTGTACTGAGGTAGTGTGTCACATAGACACTCTGAACATCTCAGGTCCTTAGCTATAGCTTCTGACCTAATTTTGTACTGGTTTCTGTGTATTGTCACAGTCGCGTTTTCCTATGGGAGTTTTGTAACTTGTGGAGGATCTGCAGATGGTCTCTACTTAGTGTCGTTATATTATCTCCTAGTTCCTGATTCTGTGTCGCAGTCGCTTGATATTGCATTGCTATTGGGCTTAGCATTCTTTGTTGTTCAAGCAGACTGTTCGGGTTGCCAGTCGGTCAAGAAGTTAGTTTATTTGAGGACTTTGTCAGTCACTTGTTTAAGTCTTATTCGAGTCTTGAGACATAGCTAACTACTTAAGAGCACTTACACGCATACTCACACTTACTTGTACATATTTGTAATATCTTCTTAAATGTTAATGTACCTGACGGTACTTAAGAATTATAAATGTGATATGTGCTTTCAGCACAATAATATTGAACTCGAGAGATTGATTTTATTTTGATTGCTGTAATTTAATTGACTTTGATAATATACCTCTAGACAATTTACTACTTAATAAATTTATTAAATTTTAATTTCTCTAGTTAGTAGCCTACCAGTTGTAATCCTGAAGCACTATTGAATAATACAGAATTTTAATGGATAATTGGACAAGGATACTGACTACTTGTTACGAAAACCCAGTAACAGGCTGGATGCTAGAAGGGCAGTCCTTTCTAGTATTCACTGGAGATCTCTAAGCTTTTAGAATCGCTTTTTTTTTGTAACACCCCATGACCATGGACTTCTCTGAATTCACCCTCATTCCAGTTGCACTTGCAAACATGTTGACTACCCCATCTAAGGCGCCCATTGACATCCCCTCCCTAACCAGAACAGTAGTATCATCTACATACCCTATTAGAACTGGCCAAACTCTCCCAACTCCACTCCCTCCTCCCTCACTAATGTCCATTTGCTGCTCTGCAATTCTATAAAAGGGGTCCTGTATGCATGCAAACAAAAGCTGTGACATACGGCACCCCTGTCTAAGTCCCCTACCCATTACAATCCTCCCCCCAATCTTCAATTAATCTGTACCCTCGCCATTGCCCCACGATATGACGCATCTACCCATCCCACTCTTTCTTCCCCAAAACCCTGTCCCCTAAGGATAGCTCTCAATGCTTCTTGCTCCACTCTATCATATGCTCCTTGCCAGTCTAGAGCAACCAAGCGTCCCCTTCCCCCCTTTGTCTTCCACGAAATCCAATAGTAACCCATGCCCCTCCACCATAGACCTCCCTGGCAACCCAAACTGATTTCTCAATATGACCCGCCCTACTATGCACTTAAACCTATTTCCTAAAATCTTAGCAAACATCTTATAATGCGCGCATAACAGCGATATTGCCAGGTATTCCCGAAGCGTATGCTGTCCCTTACACTTCGGTAGCAAGACTACTACAGCTGTTGCCTGCTTTTCTCCCAACTTGCCCCTCTCCTTCATCAGATTTAATAACCTTACCAAAAACTCCCTCATTAGCTCCCAATGCTGTTGATAAAACTCTGCCGGTAGTCCATCGATTCCCGGCACTTTGCCCTTTCACATTTCACTTAAAGTTCTCCATATTTCCTCCTCAGTTATTTCCCCACCCAGTGCCTCCGTATCACTGTTTCCCAACCGACATATCACACTCCCACGCACTTGTTATAAATCCCCAGCTCCTACCCCTTCCTCTTGCCAATACTGCTCATACCACTTATCCGCAAACACTCCCATACCATCTGTAGTTTTTATAACCTGACCCACCCTATACCCACCCACCGACTCATAAACCTCCAGCCATGGAATAGCTGTTGCCTGCTGTCGCTGTTTTTGCCTACGCAATACACACGATGATGGCCTATCTCCCCATAACACCTCCTCCACCCCCGCCATTACTCTCACAGCTTGGAACCTCTCGTCCTGGATTTCGCACAACCTCCCCTTAATTACCATAATGTCATCCGTAGGATAAGTACCCTCCATTGCCCCCCTTACATAACAACCCCTTAACCTGTCCTCCAAATAGTTAATGAGCCCATATTTTAAAGAATTGATTCATTTCCCTTCCTGCACGAAATAATGCCGAATCCGTTCCTTAGCCACACCATCCCACCATGACACCACATCCTCCACCCCTTTTACCTCCTCATTTAACCCCTCCCACAGTGCTGTAAAACCCTCCAACCCCTCCTCATCTTCTAACACACTCGTATTTAATTTCCAGTATCCACTAGAGATATTAGCTAATAACTCCCACTCTACCTCTGCCACTAACGCCCGATGATCTGAAAAAGCTATTTCTATTGTACAGACAAACTTTGACAAAACCCTGTGAGATATGTACAACCTATCTAACCTAGCTACGTAACCTCTCCTCACGAAAGTATGCTCTACCTCCCACGCCCCCCACCTACCACATCCCTCAACTGAACATCCACCAAGAGATTTCGTAAGGCTACCAACATGTGCCCCGCCCCTTGTGGTTCCACATCATCCCTCTTAATTGCACAATTCCAGTCCCCACCAACGATGGCCACCACAGGTAAACCACGTAAGACAAAACGAGATCATCACATACAAAATCCCTCTTTACTTTCATATCGTTTTCCGCTGGTGCATACACACTTACAAATGTTACCCTCTGCCCCATCCACCACCCATCCACAAACAACACCTTCACCCCCTCCCCCCTCACTTCGAATCAACACAAACGGGCTCACCTCCTTTATCAATAAACCCACACCTCCTTTCAAACGTGCAAATGGCAGAGTGAAAACCTTAAACTCTGCCTCCTCTAGCACTCTTCCCTCCCTGAAATTATGCTCCTGTAGAAGTAATGGTGAAGCTGGAGGTTCTGTCCTGGGAGACAGTAATGGTGAAGCTGGAGATTTTGTCCAGGTAGTCGGGAATTATACGCAGGAAGGAATACATATAAATGACCTCATAGGGGACAGGAGCCGTAGTAGGGAAACAAGTGTAGTCAAAGATAAGATAAAACCAATATTGCAAACTAGAAATACCACAGGAAATAGCAAACAAGAGGACTCCACTAGCAATAGTGAGGATATATTACCAAAAACAACTGGTGGGAGCTCCATTGTTGGTGCTAGGGAGGATAGGAATAAGACAGGGAAACATGCACCAACAGGGAATACAGTCACAGAAACCCAAGGCAAACGGAAACCAAGCCTGTGCACATACTATGCACTTGGTATCTGCTGGCATGGGAAATCTGGAAAAACAGACGGGACGTGCAACTATGACCACCCTAGAAAATGCCATGCCCATATGACAACAGGAAAATGCAAATTCCCTTCCTGTAAGCTTTTTCACCCTGAACTGTGTACCTCTTCAGTACAGGAAAGACTGTGCTATAACTTAAATTGCCAGGCACACCATCTAAAGGGAACAAAAAGATACAAAACATCCAGGCCATGGGAAAACCTGGGTAGCCACAGGCACTCAAGAGGGAGAGGTTTTTTAGTGCCAGGAAGGAAAAAACCTGGCAGGAAATGGCAGAAATCGTACACCAAATCCAGTCATTCCTGGAGTGGAACCACAGTCGATGGCCTCCACTCCAAACCAACAGATACAGATACTAATGCCGGAAAAAAAATATCCCCCAGTACTAACAATACCACCAGTCCGATGACATTCTTCTTTGCAAATATACAGGGTCTAAAGCCAGCAACAAACAACAAAATACCTTTCATCAGTGGACTGCTTGCAGAGGAAAAGGCAATGTTCGCGGCTTTCACTGAGACCCACATAAAGGATCACTTGGACAACGAAATATGGATCCCAGGTTACAACCTATACAGATGTGACAGAGTGAACAGGCAAAAGGAGGGGGGTTAGTCTGTACATTGCAGAGTCACTTCTTTGCACAGAACTGCTTAATGCCTCAAATGATGTAGTGGAAGTTTCAGCAGTAAAGGTCGAGAACCAAAACCTAGTCATTGTGGTAGTCTACAAGCCTCCGGATGCAACATCCCAGCAATTCCAGGAACAGCTGTTAAAAATTGACCACTGTCTGGAAAATCTTCCAGCTCCTGCACCCAACATCTTGCTCCTGGGGGATTTCAACTTAAGGCACCTAAAATGGAGGAATATAGCAAATAATATTGTTGCAGTAATAACACCAGGAGGCAGCTCTGATGAGAACTCACACTCACACGAGCTTTTAAATCTCTGCACAAAATTCAATTTAAACCAGCAAATAATAGGGCCTACTAGACTGGAGAATACACTAGACCTCATCTTCACTAACAATGATGATCTGATAAGAAATGTCACCATATCAAAAACAATATACTCAGATCACAACATAATTGAGGTTCAGACATGTATGCGTGGAGCCCCAGACCGACATAATGAGACTAGTCACGAGGGAGCATTCACCAAATTCAACTTCAATAACAAAAACATAAAGTGGGACCAAGTAAACCAAGTCCTAACCGATATAAGCTGGGAAGATATACTAAGCAACACAGACCCCAACTTATGCCTAGAACAGATTAACTTGGTGGCACTCGATGTATGCACAAGGCTTATTCCTCTAAGAAAAAGGAGGAGTAGATGTAAAATAGAAAGAGACAGGCGCTCCCTTTACAGGCGACGGAAAAGAATAACAGAGCGGCTAAAAGAGGCCAATATATCTGAAATGCGTAGGGAGACACTGGTCAGAGAAATAGCAAGCATCGAACTTAAGCTAAAGGAATCTTATAGGAGTCAGGAATCGCGGGAAGAACTAAAAGCCATAAATGAAATCGAAAGAAACCCAAAGTATTTCTTCTCCTATGCCAAATCAAAGTCGAGAACAACGTCCAGTATTGGGCCCCTACTTAAACAAGATGGGTCCTACACAGTTGACAGCAAGGAAATGAGTGAGCTACTCAAGTCCCAATATGACTCAGTTTTTAGCAAGCCGCTAACCAGACTGAGAGTCGAAGATCAAAATGAATTTTTATGAGAGAGCCACAAAATTTGATTAACACAAGCCTATCCGATGTTATCCTGACGCCAAATGACTTCGAACAGGCGATAAATGACATGCCCATGCACTCTGCCCCAGGGCCAGACTCATGGAACTCCGTGTTCATCAAGAACTGCAAGAAGCCCCTTTCACAAGCCTTTCCCATCCTATGGAGAGGGAGCATGGACACGGGGGTCGTCCCACAGTTACTAAAAGCAGCAGACATAGTCCCACTCCACAAAGGGGGCAGTAAAGCAACAGCAAAGAACTACAGACCAATAGCACTAACATCCCATATCATAAAAATCTTTGAAAGGGTCCTAAGAAGCAAGATCACCACCCACCTAGAAACCCATCAGTTACACAACCCAGGGCAACATGGGTTTAGAACAGGTCGCTCCTGTCTGTCTCAACTACTGGATCACTACGACAAGGTCCTAAATGCACTAGAAGACAAAAAGAATGCAGATGTAATATATACAGACTTTGCAAAAGCCTTCGACAAGTGTGACCATGGCGTAATAGCGCACAAAATGCGTGCTAAAGGAATAACAGGAAAAGTCGGTCGATGGATCTATAATTTCCTCACTAACAGAACACAGAGAGTAGTCGTCAACAGAGTAAAGTCCGAGGCAGCTACGGTGAAAAGCTCTGTTCCACAAGGCACGGTACTCGCTCCCATCTTGTTCCTCATCCTCATATCCGACGTAGACAAGGATGTCAGCCACAGCACCGTGTCTTCCTTTGAAGATGACACCCGAATCTGCAGACACTGCAAGGCTCCAGGTGGACATCAACCAAATCTTTCAATGGGATGCAGAAAACAATATGAAGTTCAACGATGAGAAATTTCAATTACTCAGATATGGTAAACATGAGGAAATTAAATCTTCATCAGAGTACAAAACAAATTCTGGCCACAAAATAGAGCGAAACACCAACGTCAAAGGCCTGGGAGTGATCATGTCGGAGGATCTCACCTTCAAGGACCATAACATTGTATCAATCGCATCTGCTAGAAAAATGACAGGATGGATAATGAGAACCTTCAAAACTAGGGAGGCCAAGCCCATGATGACACTCTTCAGGTCACTTGTTCTATCTAGGCTGGAATATTGCTGCACACTAACAGCACCTTTCACGGCAGGTGAAATTGCTGACCTAGAAAATGTACAGAGAACCTTCACGGCGCGCATAACGGAGATAAAACGCCTCAATTACTGGGAGCACTTGAGGTTCCTAAACCTGTATTCCCTGGAACGCAGGCGGGAGAGATACATGATTATATACACCTGGAAAATGCTAGAGGGACTAGTACCGAACTTGCACACGAAAATCACTCACTACGAAAGCAAAAGACTTGGCAGACGATGCAACATCCTCCCAATGGAAAGCAGGGGTGTCACTAGCACGTTAAGAGACCATACAGTAAGTGTCAGGGGCCCGAGACGGTTCAACTGCCTCCCAGCATACATAAGGGGGATTACCAACAGACCCCTGGCAGTCTTCAAGCTGGCACTGGACAAGCACCTTAAGTCGGTTCCTGACCAGCCGGGCTGTGGCTCGTACGTTGGTTTGCGTGCAGCCAGCAGCAACAGCCTGGTTGATCAGGCTCTGATCCACCAGGAGGCCTGGTCACAGACCGGGCAGCGGGGGCGTTGACCCCCGGAACTCTCTCCAGGTAAACTCCAGGTAAACTCTATATTCACACAGGAGCATATGGAAACATTCCCTCTTCACTCTATTACACAGTCCATTCACATTCACAGTCATATACCTAAGGCCTTCTTAAAATTTCCAACCCTTCCTCCTCTCATCCTTCCCAGGGCCTCCTGCCCCAGGGTTAACACATGATTTCGCACCATCCACCCCGTCCCCGTTCTTTCGATTCCTCTTATCCTGGCTACCTCGAGAATATTCATCCTTCCTCCCAGGCCTCTTCGCCGGCATCAGGACGTCATCTGAGTCTGACGCTGCCACTCTCTTCCTCGTGACGCCCTCAACCACCATGCTGTCTTCCGAGGATTCCTCACAGTGAACTTCAACCTCCACTGTTTCATGTTGCACAGTGCACGGTGACTCCTCTCTGTGCCTGCTGATCTCCTTCCTTCCAATGCACGTCCCAACACTCTCTCCTTGCAACTCAGTGACGGTCTCTTGGACAGGGATGTCATCCTCCCCAGATGGAGTTAAAGTTTTCAAAACCTAGTCCAGCTCTTCCTCCAGCGCCCTCACCTCCTGCTGCACAAGCACTTCCTCCCCCGTCACCGGCAAAGTGGCCATTTCTGGCTCAACACAACTCATGGCATGCCCATCATTCACCACAATGGTATTTTCAACTATATCGCTCCACAGACGGCCACTCCCTCGTTTGCCCGTGGGACTCTCCACGACGGCATCCACACCTGTAACTGGTGCTCCACCAGTCTGCGCCATCCCACTCTGTTGCACACACGTCGCCGCCATGTGATCGTACTCCCCATACAGCCTGCACGTACGTCGTTGCCCAGCATAAGGGTGGGACCAGGCAATTAATTGTTGCTTTTTTTTGGTTACCGTCCGATTTCCTTCAGTTTTAGTGCACAAAACGAAGTATTTTCTCTAGTTACTGTAAATATTTATCAATAAGATACTTCAAACAACAACTGAGAAAAGAGTGAGAAAGGACTGTTTTACTGAAAATGCCCTTTGGCAGGAAGGTGATCCTCTATGGGACGACGTAAGGTTGTTTGGACACTTGGTGCCGATAGAACAATGCTTATTCGAATTTCTCCTGGTTTAGTTTCCTCTAAATATCTTATCTTTATTTCACAAAAAAATAAAGTTTGTTAGTTCTTGGAATGTTGTAAAAACTCTGCCCTTTACCCCCACATAACTCTCAAAATATTTGGAATATTTCCAAAAGGCCTGGTCACAGACCGGGCCGCGGGGGCGTTGACCCCCGGAACTCTCTCCAGGTAAACTCCAGGTAAACCAGAAATTAGGGAAATCATTATTTTACAATTTCTGTGAATATTATTCCACTTAATTAAGTAATAAAGGCGTACCTTAGCGAAATAAGTGAATAAGTTACTTCCGAGATATTGGCTTGGAGCGCCGGCCGGCCCCCCGTCTCGAAAAAAAAAAAATCGCGAAAATCGCGTTAATTTTCGTGTATTTCCTAGTAAACTGATGTTCTAGTGCAGTTATCCTCTTCAAAACACCGTTTTCTCTTATTCAAAGACGACATGAGAGGAGTAAACATTAACAATGAGAGGAGTAACTCATTTATATCGAAATATTACCGATGGTCCCTCTCGCCATATTTTGGCTTATTTTATTCAGTCTAGATTATATAATATGTTTGTATGTTATTTATAGTGTTTATTATATAATATTAGATAAATTCTGATAGATAAATAAGCCATAGAGTTGATATATAAGCTGATATAAGCTTAATAATGAAGCGATTTCTCCTGGCTCTCTCTTGAGCAGGAATACTGCTAGTGTTCCCAGATGGTTCCTGATTGGCTGGCACTCTACGGATAAGCTCTGCCTACTCTTATATGATGCCAAATAGTCAGATATTATATTAGGAAGAATAATGCAAGAAAAAGTGATAAAAAAGCAAGGAAAAAAATTACAAAAAATATATGGGCTGTGAGCAGACGCCCTACCCATATCGCCGTCACCATACCGAATGTGAAAACTTGTCTGGACTGCCTCCAAGTGAGTCGCCTACCCTGGCAAACACTGTTGACACCGAGCTCTGAGGTCGGTACCTCAGCCTCACAAGTGGCTTATAGGACAGATTTTCATAAATGATTGATGTTGCAAGAAACTCGCCTGCATGCACGTATAAAGGACTAACTTACTTGGTGTTGCAGCATATATCCTGATCTTCAACTTCCCTAAGCTTAGCCCCTCTGGACTTTCCCTCAGAAACCACGTGCAACCGGGAGCCTTAATTCCTGCAATATTCAGTCTTTATTAGTGACCTGCCTACACCTCAGAAATTCCTATATCCAAGGGGGTGTGTATCCCCTAGTACAACTATGCAGATACGGACACTAGCTTCTAGGTAGACAAGAGACACTGGTATGTACTGGGCATGCACTGCCAGTTCCATACAGGCCTACAGTTCAACTCACAATTTTTCCTCAGACACTGGCCAGAAATCCTAAGAGAAAGTGGAGGTTTTGACTTACTGTATGGGTCTGACGGAGGAGGTCATCTACAGTACATCGAGGTGCCTCTACCAGATTTCCCCAGGTCTCAAATGTGAAGACACGGGGGGGGCGCCGTCTGCTGATCACGGCACATCTTGTCCAGTTGGTGTCTGTCTATAGAAGGACGAGCTGATCCCTCCCAGACCCACGCCTCGTCCTTCAAACTAGGGCTGCCAGTTCTCCCTAGCTAACTTAACCTAGTGTTTGCCTACATTATCGGCCTATTACTACCTATGTTAAGGTCTTATGTCTACATTATTATTGTCTACAGTTGCCTCAATAATCCTAATATTAGTGTACTAACAGTATACTACCTACTTCTTCCCAGAAGGGTAAATCTATAAGTTAATAAGTGCCTACCATCCACGCCAACTCGGGAGAGAACGCTTTTGTTTGGGTGGGTTTAAGGGCCACCCAGCTCAGCTGTTCCATTACGGCCTTGCTGGGATCCCTTGGTACCCTGTATCTGTCCTGTGGAATTTTAGGGACCAAATAAATTTCCACACCTGATATAAAAGACTATAATTTCTTGTAGAAACGTCGTAGAACATTGATTATGGTACCATTGTGTTGCCAAAGAGTTAAGCTATTTTTCTGTATATATAACTCAATTCCCATAATTTTTCAATTTTTTTTGAGAGCGCATGGAAAATTGCCTGGTCGGCAAGAATCTGGGTCCGGAACTCCTTCATCACAACATAAGACGGGATTGGATGCCTCAGAGACATTTTGAGGGAGAATGTACCCTCTGAACGTCCCATGTATGCACCTGCCACCCACTTGCCTTGGGTTGCCAGATGCTCGGTACCATACGCCTCAAACACGCTCCTTCTGTCTGCCTCGAAGGTGTCCTAGTGGAACCCTCTGTAATTAGTATTTTATAACATGTAAACCACACAATACCCAAAACCTGTAAACCCCACATTGTAACCCTTATAGAGAATAAACTTGAATTGAATTGAATTGAATTGAATTAAATATAATATCGAGAGACGTTTATAAGACGCACTCTAATGGCCAGGGTTGCATCTAGACTTATATGCTGAAATTTTGTCACCAACGACTCATACCCAGCCGTCAAATTCAATTTAACAAAGATCCTGAAGGCCCCATTCAGGGCTACACCATAAACCTCGTCGTCCTGTATTCTGTAAGTCTCTCTGATGATCGTCGGTAGCAGCACTTGTGCCGTAGAAGGGGAAATCGCCCCACGAAGCAGCTCAATGCCGACAGTATTCACTCTACGTCGTACACTCAGCGCCATGTTGTTGCTATGAGAGCTCGCCTGAAAACAGCAGAGGGGTGCAGAGCACAACCGTGCTCCACAGCAGTCAGGCAGCGAATGTATAAAAGACATCAGTTTACTTTCCACTAGAGGCTTTGATTTCTTGAAATCTGGTGAACCCTTGCCCTTAGGGTTTGGTCCCTTTAGGTCTTTATAGGAATTGTGAGCCTCAGCATACAAGTCAGCGGCCTCAGCAACTTCGTCAGCTTAAATCAGGTTATGTTCTCTAATGAATGTTCGTATCTGGAGGGAAAGAGCTGTCAGGAACTGGTCAGCAACTGGTCAGCAACCATGAAGTCTCTAAGAGATTCATAACTGTGATCAATTCCTGAGTTTTCTATCCAGAAGTCGAACAAACGAAAGAGTGTTACCTGTAACTGCTGAAAGTTTTAACCATGCTGTAAGGTGGCATACCTGAAATCTTTCCTATAAGAATTTGTGGTCTTTTGGTATGCTTTAAGGATTGCCTTCTTAATAAGTAGGTTATAATTACATATGACATCCTGCAACAAAGTTGCATAGATATTCAAAGCTGTACCAGAAAATAACATACCTAACCTGGTAGCCCAGGTGTCAGCTGGCCATTCACAGAGGGTAGCGGTATTTTCAAACCTAATTATGTATGAAGTTATGTCGTCACCCTCTGTGAAGGGAGGTAAATTAGGTGTTGCACTATGTGCACTAGCTGTATGATGTTCAGTTACTCCTTCCTATAATTGTTGTTGTGTAAAAGTTAACTTTTTATATTCTAATTCAAGGCATGATTTCTCTATCTCGCGATCCTTCTGTCTCTCTCACAGTTCATTCTCTCTAGCTTTTTCTTCACGTTCTCTAGCTTTTTCTTCAACTTACCTATCTTTTGCTCTTTCCTCAAGTTCTCTTAATTTAAATTGTTCCTCACGTACTTTAGCTCTCTCCTCACGATCAAGTCTATCACGCTCTTTTTTCTCCTCTCTTTCTCTTTCTAACTGTCTTTCTTGATTTTCTCTTTCAATTTGATCTCTCTCCTTTTTATTCTCTCTCTCAATTTTCTCTTTCTCCTTTTTCTTCTCTCTTTTGATTCTTTCTCTCACCCTTTTCTCCTCTCTTTCAAGGTTCTCTTTCTCCTTTCTTTCTCTTTCCTGGATCTTAGCGCTAATGAAAGCTTCTAAATTTCCCCCCGTTATTCCTAACTTACCCCCAGTGTTCATCCAAAACTGGTATTCCTCCATACTTGCAAGAATAACTTAAACTACCAGGGAAACATGAAACGGATGTATCAAAGAAAACGGAGGGTTCAATTCCTACTCCACTCAAACTGTAAATAAATCAGAGGGTTCGACCCCTGCTTCGATTAAACAGTATGTGTGAATGAAAACGGAGGGTTCTGTGCCGGCTCCGACCAAACAGCAAGTGGAATAGGGTCCCTTGACCATCCAATCTTCTCACCAAAAAAATCAAGAGTGTCCTAAAACAGTTCCCTTGATATAATAAACAGAACTCAATGAAACAACTTGTCACTGGAAAATCTCGGGTCCCTAGAGTCTATTCCTCCAAATCGTTTCAAGCTCAAGAATAAAGGTGACAGAATTAACTAGTATATCCTGCCTTGACTTGACTTACAATAAACTGAGAATATAACAATCAAAAAAAATCTTTTAAATACTTGTACTGTACTCCTACCATAGAGAATGATTATTCATGGCTGGTGGTAATAGTCTGAGGTATGCGGCATTGAAGTTCCAATGGTAGATTTGAGATGGAGTTGAATCTTGATTCAGTCGAGTTGATCCTGGCAAGGTCGCCACTTGTGAAGGCTTACTCGGCCCTGTAACAACTTCAGACAATATTACCAAGGCTGGCTCCTCCTCAGGAAAATTAATGAATAGAAAAAGAAATAATAATTCACAAAGATAAACACTTTATTATTTATTAATGTAATGATAAAGCATTGAAAGATGACTGTGTATCCTACTTGAAAGAAAAATGAAAAATGAAATGGAAAAATAACATTTGAATTCAATGCTAATATGTACAGTTATACTGGGGTGTCTGGTTGAGGTTGACACAGTCTTGTAGAAATTGTAGCCGTTGCTAGTGATGTGGGAGGGGGGGTGTCACAGGTGCTGAGTGACAACCCAACAACCAGTTCTTCACATAGTCTATAGCCTTGAATAGTCTGTCCAGATGATAGGAACGCAGGTTCTTTACCACTGCAAAGATGAGGGGTAGTTGTCTGCTGTTACCTACAATTAATCAGGTAGGTAGATCAAAAAGTGACGTCTCAGGACTTCAGTCCGTCTCCTTCAACACTTTTCTTTGGTTGGCAGATGACCCAAGCTGTCATTCCAAGAGTTGTGCTGGGAGCTGTGAGTCAAGTGATTACTATTTGGTCTGAGCCCCACACGTCACCTTTTGGGGTGGAGGAAAGGGGGGGAAGGGATAGAGGGAGCTAGACTGACCCTACCTTAACAAGCAGCCGGCAATCAAACTATCATCACCATTTAATCGCTCGCTACTCCTATGAGCAGTACAGCAGGGGTACAGCAGGGGTACAGAAGAAGTACAGCAGGAGTACAGCAGGAGTGCAGCAGGAGTACAGCAGGAGTACAGCAGGGGTACAGCAGGGGTACAGAAGAAGTACAGCAGGAGTACAGCAGGAGTGCAGCAGAAGTACAGCAGGAGTACAGCAGGGGTACAGCAGGGGTATAGCAGGGGTATGGCAGGGGTACAGCAGGAGTACAGCAGGAGTGCAGCAGGGGCACTGTGAAGGCAGGGATACAGCAGGGGTGCAGCAGGGGTGCAGCAGGGGTACAGAAGGGGAACAACACGTCATCGGTTAAGTGGTGTCAGTGCCAGTGTTTTTGCTGGTATGTGGAGAAATTTTCTTCAGGAAGGGGGTATTAGCCCCCTTCAGCCCCCTTCATCCCCTTTCAGCCCTGAGGGGCCCAGCCCTCTCAGAAGGGGCAAGCATCTTGTTTACTGCTACAACAAGCCATTGATCCCAGATGCAGTACGAATATGCGACGTGGTCAAGTGACCGACTCCCCTTGCAAAGTCCAGTGTTGCAATGTGTAGTTTAATAAAAGACAGTCCACCTCTTTCCTTAGCAGGATAATTAAGGAAAATCCTGCTCCCACTTTATTACCATGTTCACTCTCTTAGAGTGAACATTTTTGTCTATGCTTAAGACAGCAAGATTCAAGCATTCTGCTTTGCTTTATAGTGGAAGTTTAGCAAAGAAGCAAAAAGGACTAGGTCAGCTTTTCCTTTATGTGCTAGGGGTAGTGACGATGTAGGAGGCTCTGGCATCTTCAGATTACTTTTGACTCTACTGAGAGTCACACTGACACCAGGATAACCAACAAAAAACACTGATCCATGCATTAGTGTGAACAAAGTGTCTCACAAAGCACAATAAACACTTACAGAGAAGTGTGATCAGCTTCTTCAGTGATAAGATTGTGAACAATAAAGACAAATCTTGTGGAACATAGTGTACCAGTGTGCGTATTCCAGACTATGGAAGACGTGGACATCCAAGGACACTTCAGCTTCTATCAAGTCACCGATACCTGTCGAAGGTGTAAAGAACACCATAGATCACACTACAAGAGCAAGGTGGGTTACTTATTTCTTGTAGTACGGGGGACTGTGCAGCTCTTGTGTCGCAAGGAGTTTGTAATCAACCTATAGTCGGCAGTGAGATGCAGACTTTTGAGTCCACACAAGTACTTACGTCAGGCATCAGTGAATGAAATATGCTGACATAAAACCCCTTAGGGGTAATTTATGATTAACCTAATATTCATTTACAGCCCTTTGTGAAGGGACTTCGACAGCTTCTCAAGACCTCATCTGCAGGGGTGGCTGTGCAGGCGATGAGCTGTCTTTCTAAGCTAAGTTTTCCCTATCTTTAAACTTAGCTGGTAAACCATTTCTCAAAAGTGTGGTCGTGCTCGAACCGGATAAAGGCCACACTGTGGTCCAAATGTTGTACTACAGTGTACAAATAACCTACGAGCCAAGGTCCTTCAAAAAAAGCTGTAAAACTAGTGTTTTACAATATTATTAGTATAAATGAGTCCCTCCAGACTCAATCACAGAGAATGGACAGCCAAAAAAAAAGCAAATGGGCGCTTGCCCAGCGTTCACCCAAAGAAAACGGGAGCCGGGTGATTCACCCAACAAGAAAACGGGGGATGGCACCCGGCATCCACTGCTCTTAAAAACGCTGACGACAGAAGCAACCCAACTGATGTTCAGTTTGTCTGAGTGTATATACACATAGTGTTTATAATGTTTATAGACAGAGATTAAGAAACAAGATTGTGTTAGTTTGTTTCTCGTAGATATAACTGTTATATAAATTAAAGGAAATTATATATAAAATATAAGCTTTCATATATATATATATATATATATATATATATATATATATATATATATATATATATATATATATATATATATATATATATATATATATATATATATATATATATATATATATATATATATATATATATATATATATGTATATATATATATATATATATATATATATATTTGTATATATATATATACATATATATATATATATATATATATATATATATATATATATATATATATATATATATATATATATATATATATATATATATATATATATATATATATATATATATGCAATAAGATCACAGTAAACAGGCGATTTCAAAATATGCAAAACAACCACTCTGAAAGAATAGAGAAATTCCAAGCGCTTTCATGACTACTCACATTATCAAGGAACTATGAAAGTAAAGCATCCAAGGAAGCTATATAAGGGGTCTGGCCAGCACCTCACTATCAGATCCCACAACAGATAAACACGTGACGCGCGCCGACTCAACTTGGATAGGTCCTTTGCACAACTCACCCACAAACTATTCTACCTAAGAAAATTTAAAAATTATTATTTGTCCAGTGTATTATTAAATTCTTCCCAAATTTTATTAATTATAAATGGGTCTAATTTATATAAACCAAAGGAAATATTCATATTATTATCAAAACTGTTTTTTATGAAACAAGATTCAATTATATTCCTGTCGACCATGGACTTGCTTGATACTACTTTCTCAACTTTTTGAAAATCAATTGGATGGTTAAAATCTCTTACATGAATAAATAGAGCATTGGAATCTTGTCCAGTTCTAATGCTATATTTATGTTGTTTTAATCTTAGTTCGAGATTTTTACCAGTTTGACCGTAATAAACTTTATCGCAAATTTTACAAGGAATCTTATAGACACATCCATCAGCATTTTGGGGGGAATTCTTTATCAAAAGTTTTTTTTACTGTATCAAGATTTTTGAATACAACTTTAATATTAAAAGTCTTAAGAAGAGAAGGCATATCAACCAAGTTTTCATGGTAAGGGAGAACCAACATATTTTTAGTTGAATAAGGCTGGTTGTCCCTTTTTGGATTGTAAAAAGTATTTCTAGCAACTTTAAAAGATTTATCAATTACATTTCTTGGGTATTTTAAATCATTACCTATTTCATAAATTTTGGATATTTCCTCATCTATGAACTCAGGACTACAAATTCGTAAAGCTCTCAAAAACATGGATGAGAAAACAGACAGTTTGACTCTATCTTGATGCGAGGAATAATAGTGGACATAGGAACAGTTATTTGTAGGTTTTCTGTAAATTTTAAATTTGAATTCATTATTACCCTTAATAATTAAAACATCTAGAAAAGGCAATGAGTTATTTTCTTCAAACTCAACAGTAAAGTTTATAGAATGGGCTAAGCTATTTAATTTTCCAAGGAAATGGTGTATATCTACATTTTTGGGCATAAGACACAAAATATCATCAACATATCTGAACCATTTAGCTCTATTAGGGAGGATTGTGTTAAGCAACCTTGTTTCAAAAAATTCCATGTATAGGTTACTAAGAACAGGTGAAAGAGGATTTCCCATTGCCATACCAAACTTCTGAGTGTAAAACTTATCATTAAATACAAATTTTGCATCAACAATGCAAAGTTTAATAAGTTTAATGATAGTAGGAACTGGCAATGGTAAATCATAGTTAACGAGTTCTTCAGATAAGAAACTTAATAAATCATCAACAGGAACTTTCGTAAACAAGGAAGTAACATCAAAACTAACCATGTTAAAATCATTTAAGTCAGTCAAGGAGCTTAATTTATCAACCAAGTCTATGTTGTTTTTAACATTAAAGTTAGAAATTTTGCCAACAATAGGGCTCAAAATATCAACAAGCCATTTGGATAATTTATATGAAACTGATCCTAGGGGGCTAATAATTGGTCTGACTGGATTCCCTGGTTTGTGTGTTTTTATTAGTCGATAAAGTTTATTATGGTCAAACTGGTAAAATTCTCGAACTAAGATTAAAACAACATAAATATAGCATTAGAACTGGACAAGATTCCAATGCTCTATTTATTCATGTAAGAGATTTTAACCATCCAATTGATTTTCAAAAAGTTGAGAAAGTAGTATCAAGCAAGTCCAAGGTCGACAGGAATATAATTGAATCTTGTTTCATAAAAAGCAGTTTTGACAATAATATGAATATTTCCTTTGGTTTATATAAATTAGATCCATTTATAATTAATAAAATTTGGGAAGAATTTAATAATACACTGGACAAATAATAATTTTTAAATTTTCTTGGGTAGAATAGTTTGTGGGTGAGTTGTGCAAAGGACCTATCCAAGTTGGGTCGGCGCGCGTCACGTGTTTAACCGTTGTGGGATCTGATAGTGAGGTGCTGGCCAGACCCCTTATATAGCTTCCTTGGATGCTTTACTTTCATAGTTCCTTGATAATGTGAGTAGTCACGAAAGCGCTTGGAATTTCTCTATTCTTTCAGAGTGGTTGTTTTGCATATATATATATATATATATATATATATATATATATATATATATATATATATATATATATATATATATATATATATATATATATATATATATATATATATATTAACAGTGACATTTATATATGTGTAAGAAATATACACATGTGATTTACAGTAATACAGTGACATTTATAGTGTATAGTGAATGAAGTGTATAACGTCGTTATTTACGATTGATCATCGTTGTCAGGCTGACACAGCAAACTCAAGTCATAAACACCAGCCACATGTACTGTGTACCCTTCATGGTCATTGACCCTGAAGTTAAGCTTAGTAGGTCAGTAGTGTCTGACTCGATTATTGCTGACTTAAGCATAACAAAACCTCATCTGTTTATAGCAGTACAGTGTTTTTTAAACACTCTAAGTGTGGTGCTAGAATTTTCAGTATACCATTAAAATGGCTTGTTTGAAAACTCAGTTTCAGTCTTTACAGACTAAGATTACACAATTAGAAAATCTAATTTCAGTCTGTATAGGATTAACTCAAGATACAAACATAGATTTTGATGATCTTGAGGTAAAATTTTAATTACTTACGCAACGTCTGGAAACAATTAATTCAGACTATACACATTATGAAAAGGAATTTCTTGAATCAGATCCATCAGAGGATGAAATTAAAAATATTTTGGATACTTTTAGTAATCAACAATTGTTTTTTATATATTTTATTTAAAAACTTTACAGTTTAATATTAAATCAAAATATATAAAATGGGTACAGTAGGATCCTCAATCCTACAGAACATACACTAACAAATTATAACAATTGTAATTGACATAAAAGAGGTTACCCATATACACTCACAAATTTGTCCATATAACATACTACTATAATATAAACAATATAAACTATGAAAACCATTTAGATTTATATAGTTAACATAATATGACTGACATATGGCAAAGGTTCACAACCTTCACAGTAGACAATCAGAGGAATGACCTACAACATAATCTCATTGAAAAAAGTACATGATCCTCCCAAAATTAACCCCTATACAATAAGAATTACCTAAAAACATACATACGTGCCTCACTACAATCCCTCTTTAATCATTGAAAAAAAAATGAAAATCTTAAGTCTTCACTTATACTAAATAAATATTAATCACCCTCTTCCACCGGCTGAGCACATAATATAAAGTAAAGAGACTAAACCATAATTTCCCCATTACGAAATTTTAATGAGGCATTACAAATTTATGGAAGTCATTAGCCTTCCATCCCTCATCAACTGGAGGAGCACATTATATAATGCTAAAATAAAGTCAGCACAATCGCTAAACTCCAACACTAAACACAAACAACAAAACAATTTATAAACCTCTAATTGCGATACGATTATCGCACATGAAATATGCCCAATAAAGGCTATAAACGTACATACTACATAAACCCAAAAGCTCTGCAAGGTCTTACACCTATAATCTTGACACCATTCACACTTAATACATGAAGGTCATGACGACCCTGACACATCAAACACAGAATTCTCCATACGTTATTACGTAATTAATTGATATCATCACCTTTGCTTTCTGTGCCCACTTGCATGCTACATACACTTATGCCACACAACTACACCTTTTATACCCACATACACCTAACTCTCACCCCTCCCCAGGAGGCGACCCCGCTGTGTCTCCCTGAATTCCCTCTTCTCATATGTAATCCCCAAACTCCCACCCCTTACTCACTCAGCCCAAGTCGTAGATTCATGAGAAACCCTAACGTTAACATTCTATAACCTTCCGAAAAATCCTTCTCCCTCCTCCTCCCATACAGTTCTCTATTACGACACATCTACGATAAACCGTTACCGCTAGTACCCGCCTCCGCACCTCACAATCCCCCCTCCCCCTCATCACCCACGATATATATATATATATATATATATATATATATATATATATATATATATATATATATATATATATATATATATATATATATATATATATATATATATATATATATATATATATATATATATAAAATCCACTATTATATAATCCAAAGCTCTTGTGACACTCTCGTCGAACCCTTCCACATCTAGGCTTAGTGCACGCAGTACCGACACCCCTCGACCCCCCACCCCCTGTACAACCCTACTTAACGAATACCCATCACCCTCCAGTCCCTCACAAAAATGTACTGCATGGAACGCAGTCTCATTCTCCCCACAGATTCCACACCTTCCGCCCACAATTACCCCTCTGGTTCTTAGTACCTCCCCTGACGGTAGTATGCCATGCAGAAAACGATACGTTACCTCCCTCACCCTAGGTTTTAACTTCAACTTGCTAAACCTATACCAAATACTCTTCCATGCGTACATGGGGGAACAATCCCTCAACTGGTACAACAATCCTTTCTGCAAGCAACCTACACAAAACCCCTATTCGAATTTTTCTGGGTTCTTTAACCAACATCAAAGTCCTCAAAACAGTTTCACATTCCCTCAACTCCACACCACCATACAACTTGCCCAACCTATCATGTACTTTTTCCAGCTCCCCCACCCCCCCTCACACCTTCGTGCAAAACCTCCCATTTAGGAAACACATTTAATTCTCCTTCTCAGATCCATCAACCCCAACCCACCCTGGCGCACAGGTAACATTACAACCTCTCTCCTCAGCCAATCGCACCTTGAACCCCACAAAAAGTAAAACACCCGTCTCAGAATTCCCACAATCGCCATCCCTGTTAATGGGAACACGGCTGCTACGTGTCAAACCTTACTATACAATAATACATTTATAACAATCACTCGTTGCACGAGAGTCAGATGATGAGGTCGCAATGCACCCAGACTCCCCTGAATCCTTTCCATTAATCTATTCGAGTTTTCCTCTCGAGCAGCGTCCAATCCATCCTTATAGATGATACCACAAATTTTTAAAGACACAGTTTGTTTCCTCACAACGTTACATCTCCCCCCCCACCCAATCACCCAACCCCATGATCATTGACTTCTAACTATTTACCTGCATCCCTGTTGCATTTCCAAACAGTTGCACAACATCATCCAAAACCCCCAACGCCATCTCCTCTCGAACCAGGACTGTTGTATCGTCTACATATCCTATTATTCCAGGCCACACTTTCCCGACCTCCCCCACACCTCCACTCGTGTCACATACACAACGTGCAACCATTCTATAGAAGGGGTCCTGAATGCACGCAAACAACATTTGTGACATGGGACACCCCTGCCTAAGTCCCCTACCCATTACAATCTCCTCCCCCAAGCATCCATTAATCTGTACCCTCATCTTAGCTCCTTTGTACAACGTGGTTACCCAATTAACTATTTCTTCCCCATAACCCTGCCTCCTAAGTATAGCTCCCAATGCTCCCCTTTCCACCCTGTCATAGACCCCCTGCCAGTCTAAGGCCAACAACGCCGCCCTCCCTTCCCCCCCTTTTGACTCCACAAAACTTCTCAGTATTCCATGACCCTCAATCATCGACCTTCCAGGCAAACCATACTGCGTTTTCGAAACCTCTCTCCCTACCACACATTTAAACCGATTACCCAAGACTTTAGCGAACAACTTATAATCAGCACATAACAGAGATATGGCATGGTACTCCTTGAGGGTGTGCTGCTCCTTACCCTTCTGGACCAACACTACAACTGTTGTTGCTTGCTTGTCCCCCATCACCCCTTTCTCCTTCATCTGATTTAATAACCTACCCATGAAACCCCTTATCACCTCCCAATGTTGGAGATAAAATTCAGCCGGGAGACCGTCTATTCCCAGTGCTTTGCCCTTCCTCATTCCCCTTAAAGCCAACTCTATTTCCTCTTCCGTTATTACCCCCCTAAAGCGTTCCTATCACTATTCCCTAAATTACACGTCATATACTCACACACCTTCTCTAAAGCCACATTCCCCACCCTCCCACTTGTCCAATACCCTTCATACCATTTATCTGCATACGCACACATTCCTTTCGTAGTTTGTATATCCTGACCCATCCTACAACCTCCCGCCATCTCATGTACCTCTAACCTCGGAATAGCTGTAACCTGCTGTCTTTGTTTTTGACGTCGCAACACACACACCGATGGCTTGTCTCCCCAAAGCACCTCCTCTACCCCTGCCTGCACCCTTATTGCTTGAAACCTCTCATTTGGTAACTCCCTCAGTCTCCCCTTGACCTCGACAGTTTCGTCCATAGGATAGTTGCCCCCACAGCCCCCTGCCCATAACAGCCCCTTAACCTGTCCTCTAAATAATTTGAAAGTCCATATTTTAAATCATTTATACGTTTGCCCACCCCCACATAATATTTCCTAATCCTTTCCTTAGCTACACAATCCTACCATTGCACATCTTCCACTCCCTGTGCCTCCTCGGTAAGCTCCTTCCATAGGACAGAAAATCCCTCTAACCCCTCCTCATCACTCAATACACTTATATTTAATTTCCAGTAACTCCTCTATATTTCCGCAAGCGCCTCCCACCCAACCTCCACCAACACTGCTCTATGATCCGACCATGCTACTTCAACAGTTTTGAAAGATCACACTACAATCCCGTGAGAAAGATACACTCTATCTAACCTCGCTGCATACCCTCTCCTAACAAATGTATGCTCTGTCTCCCACGCCCCCCCCTCGAACGCGTCCCTTAACCTAATATCCCTCATTAAATCTCCTAGGGTCACCAACACATAGCCTGCCCCTTTCGGTTCCACATCAGCCCTCCTAATAACGCAGTTCCAATCACCTCCTACTATTGCCACCTTCGGTAATGCACGGAAAGAAACACTAGATCCTCACACACAAACTCCTGCTTCACCTGTACATTATTCTCTGCAGGCGCATACACGATTATAAAGGCCACATGTTTGCCCATCCACCAACCATCCATGCACAACACCCTTCCCCCTCCCCCCTCACTTCTCTGCAAAACAAACAGGCTCGCCTCCCTAATTAATATACCCACACCTCCTTTCAAACGGGCAGATGGCAGGGTTACCACCTGAAACCCTGCCACCTCCAACACCCTACCCTCCTTAAAATTATGCTCCTGAAAGAACACAACATCCACTCTAAATTTATTCAGAAACATTCTAAACCATTCTCTCTTTACACTATTACACAAACCATTAACGTTTACTGTCATACACCAGAGGCTTATTAAAGTTTCCGCCCCTGCCTCCTCTCTTCACTCTTCCGATGGGCACCAGAACGTATGGGTCCACTTGTCACCTGCACACTTCCTTTTCTCCCCCCCCTTCTTTCGGTGCCTCCTGTAATGGCCACCACTACCTTCCCAGGCCACTGCACTGGCGTTAGGACATCATCTGAATCCGACGCAGCGGCTCTCTTTCTTGTGACAGGCGCATCCTCCATAGCTTGGTCTGGGGATGTCTCACAATGTACCTCAACCTCCACTGTACACAGTTGCAATGATCTCGGTGACACCTCAGTCACGCTGTCACTCCCGTCGTCCGAATAGTTCTGTTGTTGATGCACCACAGCCGTCGACTCGTCTTCTACCACCTTTCCAGGTGCAGCCACCTTCTCAGGCGGTGACAAGGACTTCAGAACCTCGGCTAATTCCTCCTCAATATCCAACACTTCCTCCTGTACTTTTTGCTCATCTTGATCCTCTGGAAGTGTCTCTGTGCCAGGTAACTGGTCAAGGGCCTCACCCTCTCCCCCAGCCTTATGCACCTCATCCACTATCTCGCTCCATAGGCGACAACCCCCTCCTTCACGTTGTTGATCATCACCTGCTTCCCCCGGTGTAGAAGCGGATGCCTCCACCTCTTGGCCAGGAGCTCGTTGCCGCTTCCCACACTCCGCCGCTATGTGATCATAATCCCCACATAGTTGGCATGTATGCCTTTGCCCGGCGTATGACACCATGACCTGTGTCCTGAATTCCTTTAGGTACACGTAAGACGGTATGGGGTGTCGCAATGTCATTCTTAGGTTGAAAGTGCCCTCCGGCAGACCTGTGTAGGCACCCGTCACCCACTGTGAGGGAAAACTTCAATAGATAGGAGTAGCGAGGGAATATATAGTAACAATAGTTTCATTGCCGGCTACTTGTTAAGGTAGGGTAAGTCAAGCTCCCGCTTTCCTGCCTTTTTTTCCCCCACCCCTAAAGTGATAGTTTGTTTGCTGGCTGCTTGTTAACATAGGGTCAGTCTAGCTCCCACTATCCCTTCCCCTCCCTCTTCCCCCCCCCCGAAAGGTGACGTGTGGGGCTCTGGTCAAACAGTAAATCACTCGACTCACAGCTCCCAACACTACTGTAAGTACATGCCTGCCTTGTATTCTAGTGGATTTATTGGTTGAAAGCTTCACTTTGGACCAATAATAAACTTAGTCTTTTCAGCCTTGCTCTAAGTTGACTGTTGTAATAATCACCACGTCTTTTAGGTATTGTACTTATCATGGAGAGTGATTATTTAAGCAGTGGGTAACCTGTCTATCTTTTCAGCTTGGATGACAGAGAGGGTCACCTGTCAATCAACGAGAAAAACTGAAGGAGACGGACTAACGTCCTGGAGACGTCCCATATTGGATTTACTTGCCTGTGCACTTGTATGAAGAATCAGGACATAACCCCTCATCATTACAGCGGTCAAGAACCTGATCTCCTGTCATCGGGAAAGATTACTTACGGCCACTAGAACGAGCCAGTGGGTTGTCACCAACAACTGCGACCCCCCCCTCCACATCATCAGCAACGGCTTCTATTGCAACAATATGCAGTGTCACCAACACCAGACACCCAAGTTTTTAGCGTTGAATTCAGATATTTACAATTTTAATTTTTCATTTTCTTTCATGTAGGATCAGTATTTCATATTTAAGTGTTTTATATTTCATATTTCCTAAGTAATAAAGTGTTTATATTTGTCAGTTTTTGTTCTTATTCTATTAATTTTCCTGAGGAGGAGCCAGCCTGAGTAATACTGACTGAAGTTGTTACAGGGCTGAGTAAGCCTTCACACCCACTTACCATGCTGGGCCAAATGAACAGTTCCGTATTCCTCAAAAACTTTTCTGATATCTGTCTCATCAGCCTCAAAGGGGACATTACGCAGTTTAATCCATGTATAATGTCTGGATACATCGATCATCCTCACATGAACAGCTGGTGTTGCATCAAGACTTACGTCCTGAAAACGGTTGACCAACGACTCATAAACCGTTGCTGAGAGCAGATTCACAAAAAAATCTACGTGGTCCATTCAATGCTACCCCGTACAACTCCATCCTGAATGCCATACGAGTCTCTGATGATTTTAGGTAGTAATACCTGGGTTGAAGCTGGCGTTATTGCCCCACTGAGAAGTTCAACGCCGACAGTGTTGATCCTGCGTCTATGACTGAACTCCATGTTGAATAATGGTAGTTCTCCTGGGCTGACGGCAGAGGCGCAACAAGCACCACCTCACACTACTGCAGTCAGGGAACTGAAGAGCGTTTGCGCAGGAGGTCCACACGGCCCGAGAGCGATGCGAACAATGTAATCAACAATTAAGGTGGACAGGAGTACAGGCTGTCTGCCATAAAACTCTGTCACAGAGACCTACTGTAACTAGTGGTCAAACACCTGTTACACCTGTAACAGCAACAATTGTCCCATTATCATGCTTACCTACCTTGTCATTACCTATTTTCCAAGGTCATAATTACGAAGAATTCATTAGTGGTTTTCAATCCATAGTACATTCACTAACTGATGCTGACAAGGCCAGGGTTAGATATGCAGTCTTAATATCAAGCTTGAAGCCACCCAAACATTGTTTTTCAGCCTTACAGGCATTTAGAATCACATTAGACAATAGTCTCAGATCTCTAGGTGCTTATATATGACCTAAGACAATGTTAATGTTCAATAAACGATATTTCACTTGTGAAGAAATTAACAATGGTTTACAAACAATAGTTTCATGCATGCAAGCAACGAGACAAGATGAAAAATCCACAAATCCCGAGGATAATAAACCTTTAACTCAGTATAAAAAGAGTATACCTACTTCAACTAAACCACATAATGGGAAATCCCATATAGGCATTTGTCAAGCTGTGAATACAACAGACAGTAAACAGACTGTCACACATAAACGTACTCCAAAATGTGTACTTTGTGATGGAACACATTGGGCACAGTATTGCAGTCAATACACATCAATGGAGGCACGTAAACAACGTGTTCATCAGCTGAAAAGGTGCATCAAGTGTTTAGGTGAACACAAGGGAGGAAAATGCTCACTGAAGAAGTGTTTTAAATGCAAGGGCATGCATCATACAGCATTATGCCCAAATACTTTTGCTGAACAGCAGAAGACTTCTACAGAATCAGGAAGTCGACAAGCAACAGCATTAAATGTGAGAGATAAGTTTAAAGCAACTGCTCTCCCGATAGCTCGAGTTGAGTTATCTAATAAATTACACAAAACCAATGTGCTAACACTATTTGATCAAGGCTCACAAAGATCCTTCATAAGAAGAACAGTGTTGCAGAAACTGAATAAACAACCCTATGCCAAAATACAGTTAGATATAGCTGGTTTTTTCCACAATTCTGGTAAACAGACATATGACCTAGCCAGAATCACTGTTGGTCTAGGAAACAGGAAAAAGACAGTAGAAGCTGTGGTAGTAGATGATTTGCCTAAGTCTGTGCAGATCCAGGGATTAAAAGAAACAGTTGCAGCACTGAAAGCAGCTAAGGTCAAGTTAGCCTGTCCTGACATACAGACGGACACTATTAGTACAATTGATTTAATCATTGGAAGTGATAATTATCAATGTTTTGTGCAAAATATAGTATGTAAACATGATATTCACTTGCTGAAAACAGCAGGAGGCCACATGATATGTGGTCCCATTCCCTCTCAAAGTGGGAAAGAAGCTGATAATGATTCAGTGGAAAATGTACTAGTTACGAGAATAACCGCTGATCATGTACCACAGCAAAAATTATCATTACTGGAAGAAATGAATGAACCAATTGATAAGTTGTGGGATTTAGATGCGATAGGTACTTATGTAAATAAACCAAGCCCACAAGAGTCTCAGACTTATAACCAATATTTGTGCACTGTCAGATATAAAGATGGACAGTATTGGGTTAGGTTGCAATGGAAATTAAATCCACAACATCTGCCTAGCAATCATCGCATGGCTTTCAGACAAATGAAAGCACAAATACATGAGCTCAGGAAGAATCCAGAGCTACAGACTATGATAATATCATTCAAGAACAGTTGGACAATAAATTCATTGAGGAAATAGTCGAGGACAAGTTGAAGACAGACGCTCATTATCTCCCGCACCATGGAGTCAGAAAAGATTCTGAAACCACTCCACTACGTGATGTATACAATTGCAGCGGACGTGCAAATAAAGATGTAGCAAGTCTTAATGATTGTCTGATGACCGAACCCTCACTAACTGAGAAGCTTGGAGACGTGCTTTTGAAATTTCGCACAAACCCATATGCCTACATGGTTGATATTTCCAAAGCTTTCTTAAGAGTAGGACTACAAGAAATAGATAGAGATTATAATCGATTCTTGTGGCCTGAAAATCCACATGATCTTCAAAGTCCTGTGAAAACTTATCGTTTCAAATCAGTATTTTTTGGTGCAACATTCTCTCCAATCTTACTAGAAGCTACTCTAAATACACATTTGAAGAAATCTGAAAGTCCCTTCAAAGAAATCTTAAAGAAAAGTTTCTATCTGGACAATCTTCAAGGTACTGTGAATAAAGAGGAGGATTTGAAATCCTTGTACAGAGAAGCTAACAAGGAGATGAAAGAAGCAAATATGCCTCTAAGGATGTGGAATTCAAATTCAAAGCAGTTAAGGGAACTCATCAAGGAAGATTTTCCTGAAGCTGAAATTCCTGATTGCAACAATATGCTGAGACTTAATTTGAACACACAGGAAGATACTTTGAGTCTCAAAAAGATAAACAATAAATCATGCAGTACACTCACTAAACGTAGTTTACTGTCAGAGGTATCACAATGTTTTGATCCTCTAGGACTCGTCTCACCAATTATCATAAAGGGTAAAATGCTTATGCAAGATGCATGGAAGCTCAAAATTGGATGGGATGACAACTTGCCTCTAGAAATGAGTCAAGCATGGGATGAAATATCCAAGGGGTTTAAACAACTTCATCAAATTAATTTTCCCAGACAAATAGGTCAAGAGGGAAACAAGTACACATTACATGTGTTCTGTGATGCGTCAACCAGAGGTTATGGCGCTGTAGCTTACATGAGTAATGCTGAAGGAAGTACACTAATTACTTCAAAGGCCAGGGAGTGATAATCAAGCAGCTCTCCAGTGGTTAAGAAATAATAAGAGTAAGTTGGTCTATGTACAGAATAGAGTAGCAGAAATAAAGGAGATGCAGAGACATTATCTCTTTCTCCACGTCTCTACCCAAAAGAATCCAGCTGACATGTTGTCACGTGGTGTCCCACTCAAGAAATTTGTGGATAATAAATTACGGCTCCACGGACCGAACTGGCTCTCTAATGAAAATAACTTGCCTCAGCAAAAAGCTCACATTATGCCAGAAGAAACAGTCTGCTTGAACACAGCAGAAATAAGTTGTGTAAATACTGCAGACACAACAGAAATAGTCATTGATGGATCTAAATACTCATCTTTGGGTAAACTCTTAAGAGTTACAGCTCTTGTCTTTAAATTTATTAAAGGAATAAAAACTAACTATGAATGTCTTGAACCCATTAAATACTGGGTGAAACTAATACAGAAAGATGTTTTCTCTACAGAATATAAATTTCTGGAAACACAAGATAAATCCTCAACGAAACCTGTTATAATTAATTCTTTAGGACTTTATCTCGACTCAGAAAAGATTATAACATGTCGAGGATGAATTCATAATTCTTCACTACCTAAAGAAGCCATACATCCAATATTGATCACCAAGAATCATTGGCTAACAAAACTGATTGTGCAAAACGCCCACAGTAACGTGTTACATGGTGGGGTAGCTGACACACTTTGTCATATACGACAATCCTACTGGATACCTCAAGGTCGACTAAGTGTGAAAAAACAAAGGAATGTATTACTTGTCGTCACTACGATATGTGAGTATGTCAGTATCCAGGTCCACCTCCATATCCCTCTGAAAGAGTTTGTCATATCGCTCTATTTGAGGTGACAGGTGTAGATTACACTGGACCATTAATTTTAACCAAAACTGTTGGCAAAATTCCCATCAAGGTGTACATCTGTTTGTTCACTTGTGCTACGACTAGAGCAGTACATCTAGAAGTAGCCACTGACATGTCTGCTGAAACCTTTATCAAATTATTCAGAAGGTTTGCAGCTAGAAGGGCATGTCCCAGACTGATGATTTCAGATAATGCAGCGAACTTTGTTGCTTGTGTTGCTTATATAAGCAAGATCTTCGATCAGCCAGAAGTACAACAGATGCTGAATCAACGCAGTTGTCGTTGGAGATACATTCCTCCTAAATCTCCATGGCACGGCGGATTTTATGAAAGAATGATCGGCATTGTAAAACGTTGTTTAAGGGAGACTCTTCATTGTCAGAGAATCAACTTTAAAGAATTCCGTACAGTTGTGACTGAAATAGAAAATAGAGTTAACAACAGACCTCTAACTTATGTTACCGATGATCTGGACAATTTAGACGTGTTAAGTCCATCTCATTTACTCCATGGCAGAAGGCTCGAACCTGTTCCTCCCATGAATGATAAAGAAATCATAGAGGATCCTACTTATTTCGAACCTGAGCAACTCAGACATAAATTCAAACACCTTAATAAAGTGATTGAACGTTGGGAGAAAATTTGGTGAGAAGACTATCTCACCTGACTGAGAGAACACTTCTATGGAGCTGCTGTTCCTGAAAATCATAAGTCCTTACGACCTGGTGACATAGTGATTATTGACAATTATGGTCGAAGATCCCAATGGCCTTTTGGAAAAATTGTGACCATATATCCAGATGCAAATGGAATCATCAGGACAGTTGATGTTTTAAGCAAAGGTGTAGTGAATAGCGGACAATAAATAAACTAGTGCCGTTAGAATTTCACAATGTTGAAAATAAAATTAGTGATTCTCCAGAAACCACACAGACTAAAGCTGTTCAGAAAAGACAAGCAGCAGTGGTGGCGAGTGAGAAAATCAAATTAATGTTAAGTGATGAATAGTTCACCTGCAGCAAACCTCTGCCGCCCACCAGTTTGGAGAAATTTTCTCCAGGAAGGGGGTATTAGCCCCCTTCAGCCCCCTTCAGCCCTGAGGGGCCCAGCCCTCTCAGAAGGGGCAATCATCTTGTTTACTGCTACAACAAGTAATTGATCCCAGATGCAGTACGAGTATGCGACGTGGTCAAGTGACCGACGCTCCTTGCAAAGTCCAGTGTTGCAAAGTGTAGTTTAATAAAAGACAGTCCATCTCTTACCGTAGCAGGACAATTAAGGAAAATCCTGCTCCCACTTTATTACCATGGTAAAGATAGTGTACATTGTTGACTATGCTTAAGACAGCAAGATTCAAGCATTCTGCTTTGCTTTATAATGGAAGTTTAGCAAGGAAGCAAAAGTACTTGGTCAGCTTTTCTTTTATGTGCTAGGGGTAGTGACGGTGTAGGAGGCTCTGGCATCTTAAGATTACTTTTGACTCTACTGAGAGTCACACTGACGCCAGGATAACCAACAAAAAACACTGATCCATGCATTAGTGTGAACAAAGTGTCTCACAAAACACAATAAACACTTACAGAGAAGTGTGATCAGCTTCTTCAGTGATAAGATTGTGAACAATAAAGACAAATCTTGTGGAACATAGTGTACCAGTGTGCGTATTCCTAGACTATGGAAGACGTGGACATCAAAGGACACTTCAGCTTCTATCAAGTCACCGATACTTGTGGAAGGTGTAAAGAACACCATAGCTCACGCTACAAGAGCATGGTGGGTTACTTATTTCTTGTAGTATGGGGGACTGCGCAGTTCTTGTGTCGCAAGGAGATTGTAATCAACCTATAGTCGGCAGTGAGATGCGGACTTTTGAGTCCACACAAGTACGTACGTCAGGCATCAGTGAATGAAATATGCTGACATAACACCCCCTAGGGGTAATTTATGATTAACCTAATATTCATTTACAGCCCGTTGTGAAGTGACTTCCACAGCTTCTCAAGATCTGGTCTGCAGGGGCTGCTGTGCAGGCAATGAGCTGTCTTTCTAAGCTAAGTTTTCCCTATCTTTAAACTTAGCTGGTAAACCATTTCTCAACATGGTATGAGACTTTCAGTTCTCAAAAGTTTTGCTCCATTCAAACCATTCCTGGCACTTGTGCCGCAGCCTGAGTGCCAGGAAGATTCTCCAGAGATTCTCTGGAGTGCTACAGAGATGCAAGATTCATTACCAAAGGGGAAGACATTCAGTGCCTCAGATCTTAGAATCATCTCTAATCACTACTAACTGCATATCCTACAATTTCTCACATAAACAAACAGAGCATTAGATTCTTGTCCTGTTCTAACGTTATATTTATATTGCAATCTTAGTACAAGTCTTTTTTTCCAATATGACAGTAATAAACTTTCTTTACACTTTTTAGAAATCAATTGGATGATTAAAATCTCTCTCATGATAGAGATTTTAATATAAATATTAGTTTAGGGTTATAGAAATTAGATTTGTTTATAGTAAATAAAATTTGGGGAGAATATAAACTGTTTAACAAGCCCTTGACCATCTCCAGCATCATAATAGGACAGGTATAATGTTAGGTGTCACCATGAGATGATATCTCAGTCTTTTATCCCTTCTGCTTTTCTATTGTTTTAACAGGCCCTTGATAAAGTGAAAAATTATGAAAGCACTTGAAATTTCACTATTTTTTCACAGTGGTTTTCTGCATATTTTCATATGACCTGTTGACAGTGATCTCATTCATCAAGGGACATCACACAAAGCTTCAGAATGTTCTCAGTAAGTTTTCCTTACCTTATTTTATTTTCCAGTTATCTTCTGCACTATTCAAGTCACTTAAGTTTAAAATCCGACAATTTTTTTTAAATTGTTAGAATTAACAAGTTTTTCTCAAATCTATTTTGCCAAATAGACTTCATGACATGAAATATATTGTCACTTTGATAATCTCATGAGAATTATTCTTCAGAAATATATTGAAATTACTATAATAGGAGACATTCAAAATAATGAGACCCCAAAAAACATTTTAATCAAGCTATTGAAATACAATGGAAATAAAGTATGATAGATATAATAAACTCAGAAGAGTTTGTAATAAACTTAAAAATAAACTAAAATACAAATTAGACAATCTAATTGAAAATAATGACTGGGCTAAACATGGTAATTATAACTTTGTAATTAGTTTGTCTGATGAAACATTAGTTAAGAACACAACTGCTGCTCAAAGTTCCAGTCTAAGTTTTATAACTTAATGTCAATAATGTCAAAACTTAGTTAAGAACACAACTGCTGCTCAAAGTTCCAGTCTAAGTTTTATAACTTAATGTCAATAATGTCAAAACTTAGTTAAGAACACAACTGCTGCTCAAAGTTCCAGTCTAAGTTTTATAACTTAATGTCAATAATGTCAAAACTGACAAAGCTTTTGGTTACTGGGAAAAATTTACGTATTTATCCAATAATGAAATAAATATAAGTAAGGGGATAGTTTTTGTATCTATGATAAAACAAAATATTCCCATTTGTCCTCAAAGAATTTTTAAGCCTGTTGAAAATTTTATTATTAATAAAAAATATGTATATTACTAAAGCAAGCAAAATATCTGCATATTAATATTCAAAGAAAATTGATTACTAAGGTAAAATAAATAAACTCTTAGATGATACAGATATATATTACAAACTTAGAAAGAATCCCTTAGCTTCAGTTAATAGTAACTTTACCAAAACAATAAAACGACTACTGAAAGGCAAAGATGAACTAATTAAAATATTCATGACCATTAATCCATCTTTACCATATATTAATAGATTAATAAAAACACACAAAACAGGTCATCCAGGCAGACCCATTATTAGATCCTTAGTATCAGTTTCCTATCATTTTTTCAAATGGGTAAATATGTTACGACCAATTATTGACTAAATTTGCAACTTTAATGTTAAAAGTAATATTGATTTAGTTGGTATATTAACCAGTTTTACCAGTTTAATTGATTACAGTTTGGTTAAATTTGATGTTACTTCCTTGATTACGAAAGTTCCAGTTGATGATTTATTAAGTTTCTTATCTGAAGAACACGGTAATTATGATTTACCGTTGCCAGTACCTGCATCAATGAACGTGTTAAACTTTGTATTGATGATGCAATGTTCGCGTTTAATAACGAGTTCTACACTCAGAAGTTTGGTATGACAATGGGAAATCCTCTCTCACCTGTCTTTACCAGTTTGTACATGGAATATTATGAAGCAAGACTGCTTAAGGAAACCTTTCCTACTAGAGCAAAATGTTACAGATCTGTTGATTAAGTTTTGTGTCTAATGTCTAAGAATAGAGATAGAAGCAATTTCCTTGTTGAACTAAATATTCTAGCTTATTCCACAAATTTTACTGTTGAGTTTGAACAAAATAACTCGTTGTCTTTTATAAAAGATGATAAATTCAAATTATACAGAAAATCAACAAATAATTGTTCCTACACTGTTGTTGTCATCCATGTTTGTGTTGTTGTCATCCATGTTTGTGTTGTTGTCATCCATGTTTGTGTTGTTGTCATCCATGTTTGTGTTGTTGTCATCCATGTTTGTGTTGTTGTCATCCATGTTTGTGTTGTTGTCATCCATGTTTGTGTTGTTGTCATCCATGTTTGTGTTGTTGTCATCCATGTTTGTGTTGTTGTCATCCATGTTTGTGTTGTTGTCATCCATGTTTGTGTTGTTGTCATCCATGTTTGTGTTGTTGTCATCCATGTTTGTGTTGTTGTCATCCGTGTTTGTGTTGTTGTCATCCATGTTTGTGTTGTTGTCATCCGTGTTTGTGTTGTTGTCATCCATGTTTGTGTTGTTGTCATCCATGTTTGTGAGAACTTCATGTGTCTGCTGCCCACACTTCATACATGAAGAATTATGGAAAATTTATGAAATAGCTAAAGATCTACAATATCCAATATACTTAAGTGATAAATTCTTTACAAATGTTAGAGATATATTTTAAAAATCTTGAAACAGTAAAAAAATCTTTTGATTAAATTTCTCCCCAAAAATGCTGATACCTCCGTCTACAAGATTCTCTGAAAAAATGTAATGAAATTTATTAAGATCAAGCTGGGGAAAACCTTGAACAAAGACTGCAATAAAATAAATAAATCATTAAAACTGGACAAGAGTCTAATGTTATATATAGAGAAATATAACTAAATCGAGTTTCATAAATCTTAACTTTGATTTTAATATAAATATTGGTTTAAGGTTATAAAATTAGATTCTTTTGTAATAAATAATATTTGGGAAGAATTTCTGTTGTCATTGACAAGTCGTCGATCATCCCTGCGACATCATAATGTGGCGGGAGTAATGTTGTATGTGGTATAAACCTTGGTAATAAATACAGACAAGTTGGTCTAGAAAAACATGTGGCAAACACTAGGACATATTAATTAGAAAACTTTTCGGTCCTGAGACCTTGATCACTTCTAACATACAGAAGTTGAAAGACAGTATATATAGGTGGAGAGTGAGGTGTGAGTGACACATACACACACCTGTGTGTGTGTGTGAAATGTGTGGAATATTGGGTGTTTTAGGAGTGGGGAGCAGGCAGAGCTAGGGGGCAGAATTAGTGAACAGGAAGTGGGGGAGGCGGTAATGAGCACGAGTTGGGGAAAGGTGCCAGGGATTGATGGGATCCCTAATGACTTCTATATAGCAAATTGGGATTGTATAAAAGAATGTCTGGTCTCTTTGCTAAACTGTATGAAGGAAGGGGGTGTGATGGGGAAGACACAGGGCATGAGGGTAGTTGTCTTGGTTCATAAAGGTAAGGAAGGGGGTGTGATGGGGAAGACACAGGGCATGGGGTAGTTGTCTTGGTTCATAAAGGTGGGGGGAAGACCCTGGAGGCCTATAGGGCGATCTCCCTCATGTGTTCTGATTATAAATTATTTGCAAAGATGTTAGGCAATCGAATGAAAAAGGTGATTGACTTAGTTATACATAGAGGACAGTATGGGGTACCAGGTCAATGTATGCGAGAGGGGCACGGGAGGATTAGAGATTTTTGGAGGGAAGACAGAGGAGGGGGGGGCGTCCTGGGGATCGATTGGAAGCAGGCATATGACTGCATTGATAGAAGAATGCTGAGGATAATTTTACAGGCACAGGGATTTGAGGATGAGATAGTGCGGTGGGTGAATACTTTGTATACGCCTGCAAGGGTCAGAGTATAGGTAAATAGGAAGTTGGGGCTGCTGGTGCAGTTAGGGAGAGGTTTGAGACAGGGTTGTCCCTTGTCTGAAATCCTCTTTGCATGCTTGCAAGACCCCTTTTATAGGCTTATAGAGGAAGGGGTGAGGGAACTGGGTGGGGAGGGTCCTAGCAGGGCTGGGATTGTGGGGTATGTGGATGACACCACAGTTTTAGTGGGAGAGGAGACTGGTTTGGGGAATGTGGGCCATATAATTGAGGTCTTTGGAGCGGCTACTGGGATGAGGGTTAATGGGGTAAAATCTAAGTTATTGGAAGTAGGTACGTTGGAAGCGCAAGGGTGGAACGTTGTGGATAGAATTAAGATCTGTGGGGTTGTGTACATGGGAAAGCGCAGAAGGTAAATTCTGGAGAGGTTGTGAGTAGGGCATTGGGTAGGATGCGAGGGTGGAGGGCCGGGGATATAACGTTGCAGCAGAGGGTGATGGTGGTAAACTCTCTTGTGTATAGCAAGGTATGTGGGGTAGCAGAAGTATATCCCCAGAGGTCAAACAATCTTGAGGAACTACAGAGGGTGTTATGGGAGTTATGGGAGGCCATGGCTACGGAAGGAGGTGGTCATGAGCATGCAGCAGGGTGGGCTGGGTCTCATACCTTTGGGGACACATGTGAAGGCAATTTATGTGAAGCAGAGTTACCTGAGGGCGGTCGGGGAGAGGGGTATAAGAGTGGGAGCAGTCATGGAGGATGTGAGGAAATGGTGGACGGGGAAGGAGTTATTGGTGTGTGAAGATATAGTGTGCAATTTGTTGGCAACATGGGATGCAAGGAAGGTAAGGGTAAGCAGGTTTGAGAGAACAGGTAGGCAGGGGCAGGTGATACAGGGAGTAGAAACTTACCCGATGTATGATTGGAGGGGAATTTTGGGAGACTTTAGAAAGCTCAGATTACAGCTGCAGGTTTGGGAGCTGGTGTATAGGTTCATGTTGGGAATTTTAGCATTGAGATCTGTGCTTTTTAGGATAGGTTATGTGGGTGTGGGGAATTATCCACTATGTGGGGAGGAGGAGACAGCCTTCCATGCTGTATATTTTTGTGGAACCTTGTGGGCTGTAACGTTATGGTTAGCGAGGGTCTTTTGTGTAGTGGTGGGGGGGTAACATTTCGACTTTGAGGACTTTGCATTTTGATGTGGGAGGGGTAACCAAGGATGTCTGACGGGCTGTGATGTATGTGGTGGCAGATTTTTTGTATGTTTCATGGGGGTATAAGGGCGGTGCGGGGTGGTTGTAGGGTGCGGGCACTTGCAGCACGTGTGTACCACATGGTTTGTAGGAATAAGCTTCTATATGGGAGGAAGTGGGTAAATAATTTTTCTTTGGGTTATCGCAATCTGACGATAGGTGTGTTGGGAGCAGGGCAGCACTGAGATGGGTTGAGTTCCCTGGGACTGTCACTATGTTTTCGAGTTAGTAGAGGTTCGAATGTGGTAAGACAGTAAGTGGTAGTGGCGTATGTGGGTGTTCAGTCTTTAAGCATGAGGGGGGTTATGGTGGGGGGTGGACAATGGACATAAGGATTTTAATGACTGGGGTTTTGACTTAAGACTGAAGGTGTAGTTTTGTGAGAGTGGACTTGAGTATAATATAGTTGATACGGGGTCAGGGGCTGTGGGAGGCTTTCTGATGTGCCAGGGGCCAGGATGGTTTTTGAATGCTAGTAGTAGTACCGCTCTGTATATGTATTATGGGCCTTATGTACAGTATCAGGTATTTTTTAGCTCCTGTGTGATCTGTTTCTGTCGAATGACAGACTTTGGTTTTATTGGTAGGGTGTGAAAAAATTTTCCTTTTTTTTTCCCTGTAAGGTTGGATACTCCAGGGGGTAATTATACTTTGCAATTCTTGGTCTATAATATTCTTTTTATTAACTGAAACTCTGTATGTCTTATATATAAATGAATTTGGAAAGTTGCCTTTGTATGTTTAAAATTTTATTCTTGAGTGATGTGGACCTGTTTTTATGTAAAAGATGGTACATACTGTTGTTATGTGTTCTCATGTGCAAGTGCTGTAAGATATGTGTAACTAGTAGACTGTAGCTTTGGTTTATGTTTTAGGACCTTTGGTGTCATTTGAATTTTATGTGTTAAGTCCTTTTGTGTTGTAAATTAATGATACATTTGGACTGTATTGTATTTATGTGTTTCCTGGCGTGAATTTCAAGAGGATCTTTTACTCAGTTTCCGGTTCTAGAGTTGAGAAAACAATTAGAAAGTAGGTTAATTTTGGGAGGTATCATCATCAGTTGCTTGTTTTTCATTTCTATATTCAAATCTCTTAAATATGGTTCTTTTTTCAGTAGAATATAGTAACTGTAAAGTGAGGAGTACAGTTGGCTGAATCTATGACTTGCAGGTCTGGCAGCAGGGATGAGGGAGCTAGTTTCTTACAGGACTCGGTAGATAAACAATATTCCTTCTTTGCCGCTGTAGAAGTTTGGCACTGTCTTCTTCACTTCCTGTTGAGCAAAATAGAAAATCGATTATTTCAGTAGTATGGTTTATATAAACTGCAAAGATTATACTATATTTGTCTAGCAACCACCCAGGGAGGTACTACCGTCCTGTGGTAGTACGTTGGTAGACAGCAACCACCCAGGGAGGTACTACCGTCCTGTGGTAGTAGGTTGGTAGACAGCAACCACCCAGGGAGGTACTACCGTCCTGTGGCAGAAGGTTGGTAGACAGCAACCACCCAGGAAGGTACTACCGTCCTCCTAAGTGAGTGTGAAATGGAAACTTGTAATTGTTTTACATGATGGTAGGATTGCTGGTGTCTCTTCTGTCTCATAAACATGTAAGGTTTCTGATACGTCTTGCTACTTATACTTTGATCACACAACACATACATGTACAAGTCGAAACTGCAGTAGCCAGGATAAGGGTCCTAGAAGATGAGATAAATAGGCTGAAGCGAGTTACAGGGGCAGTGACCAGAGAAGACACAGCATATGAAGCTGAGAGGCCGAACAGGAAGGAAGGAGATATGAATTATGCTAAGGTCATATCAGCCTTCCAATAAGGGCCAAGGTGCGAAAGGGTAGAACAGCTGGGTGCAGATGGAGAGGGTGATAGGGCGAGTGCTGAGACACAACCATGCTATCAAGAGCCACTGGAAAAATCAAGGGGGAAAATGACCACATACAGGCAGGATCCAGAGTCACAGAGGGTGAGGCAATGGGAGGAGGAAAGGGCAAAATCAGTGTTTATCCATGGGTTTCAGGAGAGAGAGGAAAGGACACACACTGAAAGGCGGCAGGAAGAAAGAAAGGAGATTGAGAAAATCATCACGGAAATAGGTGAAGAGATGGACGAGATTGTAAATTTTCAGAGAATAGGGGGTACTCGAAGAGGAGAAACAGACCGATCAAGCTGATTCTCGGGACGGAAACAGTGCAGAACAGGATCCTCCAAGAGAAATCACGGTTGAAATATCGGAAGAGTACAAGAGGGTGTTCCTAGACAGAGACAGAACACAAACAGAACGACAGCAGCTGAGGGAGAGGACAAAAAAGCGAAAGTAGCTAGGAAAGAAGACAAGGATGGAACCAGCAGAGGTCAGTCAGAGCAGAACAGAGCAGCAAGGGCAAGCACACTCACAACTATTCCCATAACCCCACAACCTGTCACACCACCCCAACACACGCTACAATCCATACCCCAGCTTCCACCCAACACTGAGCTATAGAATCCCACAGTATGCTATCAGGTCTCCCACCCTCACAGGGCCCCCAAGCCACAGTGTTGGAAAGGAAACTAATGGTATGGTACACAAACGCTGATGGAATAACAAATAAGTGGGAGGAGTGGCACGAAAGAGTCAAAGAGGCATCACCGGACATCATAGCGCTCACAGAAACCAAGCTTACAGGTATGATAACAGATGCCATCTTTCCAACGGGATACCAGATCCTGAGGAAAGACAGAGGGAACAGGGGGGGTGGAGGAGTGGCATTGCTGATCAAAAATCGATGGAATTTTGATGAGCTGGAGAGAGGAGACAGCAGAAAAGAAAGTGATTACATAACGGGAATGCTTCAATCTGGAGGTCCCAAGGTGGTAATAGCAGTGATGTATAACCCACCACAGAACAGCAGGAGGCCAAGGCAAGAGTACGACGAGAGCAATAGAGCGATGGTTGACACACTGGCTGCAGTGGCCAGAAGAGCTCATGCATGCAGGGCAAAGCTCCTGATCATGGGTGACTTTAACCACAAGGAGATCAATTGAGAGAACTTGGAGCCGCATGGGGGCCAAGATACATGGAGGGCTAAGATGATGGAGGTGGTACTGGAAAACTTCATGTACCAACACATAAGGGACACTACAAGAGAGAGAGGAGAGGATGAACCAGCAAGGCTGGACTTAGTATTCACCTTGAGTAGTGCAGATATCGAGGACATCACATATGATATACCCCTTGGGGCCAGCGATCATGTGGTTTTAAGCTTCGAATACACAGTAGAGCTAAAAGTGGAGGGATAAGCCAAACTACAAGAAAGGGGACTACACAGGAATGAGGAACTTCCTGAACGGGGTTCAATGGGACAGAGAACTGGCAGGGAAGCCAGTTAATGAGATGATGGAATATGTATCAACAATATGCAAGGAGGCTGAGAAGAGGTTTGTACCCAAGGGTAACAGGAATAATGAAAAAGCCAGGATGAGCCCATGGTTCACCCAAAGGTGCAGGGAGGCAAAACCAAGTGTGCTAGGGAATGGAAGAAATATAGAAGGCAAAGGACCCAGGAGAATAAGGAGAGCAGTCGTTGAGCCAGAAACGAATATGCACAGATAAGAAGGGAGACCCAAAGACAATATGAAAACGACATAGTAGCGAAAGCCAAATCTGACCCGAAACTGTTATACAGCCACATCAGGAGGAAAACAACAGTCAAGGACCAGGTAATCAGGCTAAGGAAGGAAGGAGGAGAGACAACAAGAAATGACTGTGAAGTATGTGAGGAACCCAACAAGAGATTCAAAGAAGTGTTCACAGAGGAGACAGAAGGGGCTCCAGAAAGACGGAGAGGTGGGGCACACCATCATGTGCTGGACACAGTGCACACAACCGAGGAAGAAGTGAAGAGGCTTCTGAGTGAGCTAGATACCTCAAAGGCAATGGGGCCAGATAACATCTCCTCATGGGTCCTGAGAGAGGGAGCAGAGGCGCTATGTGTACCCCTAACAACAACATTTAATATATCTATCGAAACAGGGAGATTGCCTGAGGCATGGAAGACTGCAAATGTAGTCCCAGTCTTTAAAAAAGGAGACAGACATGAAGTACTAAACTACAGACCAGTGTCACTGACATGTATAGTATGCAAAATCATGGAGAAGATTATCAGGAGAAGTGTGGTGGAACACCTAGAAAGGAATGATCTCATCAATAGCAGCCAACATGGTTTCAGGGATGGGAAATCCTGTGTCACAAACCTACTGGAGTTCTATGACATGGTGACAGCAGTAAGACAAGAGAGAGGGAGGGGTGGGTGGATTGCATATTCGTGGACTGCAAGAAGGCGTTTGACACAGTTCCACACAAGAGATTGGTGCAAAAACTGGAGGACCAAGCAGGGATAACAGGGAAGGCACTACAGTGGATCAGGGAATATTTGTCAGGAAGACAGCAGCGAGTCATGGTACGTGGCGAGGTGTCAGAGTGGGCACCTGTGACCAGCGGGGTCCCACAGGGGTCAGTCCTAGGACCAGTGCTGTTTCTAGTATTTGTGAACGACATGACGGAAGGAATAGACTCTGAGGTGTCCCTGTTTGCAGATGACGTGAAGTTGATGAGAAGAATTCACTCGATCGAAGACCAGGCAGAACTACAAAGGGATCTGGACAGGCTGCAGACCTGGTCCAGCAATTGGTTCCTGGAGGTCAATCCCACCAAGTGCAAAGTCATGAAGATTGGGGAAGGGCAAAGAAGACCGCAGACGGAGTACAGTCTAGGAGGCCATAGACTACAAACCTCACTCAAGGAAAAAGATCTTGGGGCGAGTATAACACCAGGCACATCTCCTGAAGCGCACATCAACCAAATAACGGCTGCAGCATATGGGCGCCTAGCAAACCTCAGAACTGCATTCTGACATCTTAATAAGGAATCGTTCAGGACCCTGTACACCGTGTACGTTAGGCCCATATTGGAGTATGCGGCACTAGTTTGGAACCCACACCTAGCCAAGCACGTAAAGAAACTAGAAAAAGTGCAAAGGTTTGCAACAAGACTAGCCCCAGAGCTAACAGGTATGTCCTACGAGGAGAGGTTAAGGGAAATCAACCTGACGACACTGAAGGACAGGGGAGATAGGGGGGACATGATAACGACATTCAAAATACTGAGAGGAATTGACAAGATGGACAAAGACAGGATGTTCCAGAGATTGGACACAGTAACAAGGGGACACAGTTGGAAGTTGAAGACACAGATGAATCACAGGGATGTTAGGAAGTATTTCTTCAGCCACAGAGTAGTCAGTAAGTAGAATAGTTTGGGAGGCGATGTAGTGGAGGCAGGATCCATACATAGCTTTAAGCAGAGGTATGATAAAGCTCACGGTTCAGGGAGAGTGATCTAGTAGTGATCAGTGAAGAGGCGGGGCCAGGAGCTTGGACTCGACCCCTGCAACCTCAACTAGGTGAGTACAACTAGGTGAGTACACCTCTCTGGATTTTCATCCATTTTCTTACTAGCTCTTGTTTATTTCCTCTTATCTCCATGGGGAAGTGAAACAGAATTCTTCCTCCGTAGGTCATGCGTGTCGTAAGAGGCGACTAAAATGCTGGGAGTAAGGGGCTAGTAACCCCTTTTGTATACATTACTACATTTAAAAATTTTTAATTTTTCTTTTCTACGTCACCTACCTCGGTGGGATATGGCCAGTTTTTGGAAAAAACGATTATGTATTTATGTAAAATCGATCGTCTTTGGCAAGTTTTTGAGATTTGGAAGAATATATTTGTGGAAAATTCTGGTGTAATTTTCCCAAACCTGTAACACATAAATGTGTAATTAATGTGTTGCTGTTGGTCTGAAATATATATGAAAGTTGAAGAGGACCAACAGAGAAGCTCTGCGTATGTGCTGGGTAGGAGAGGGCACGCCATGGGCATGCAGGGGCAGTCTCGTTGGGTAAAGGCCTATGGCGCGGTGTCCTAGTTGACATAGAACCAGGAATTTGGCGGTTCCGACGGCCGAAACGTGATTAGTGGTCTCACTTCATAATAGGAAGTGTTGTAACTGTTCCTGGTGAAGAGTGAGGGAACGTAATTTAAGAAACTGCTATAAAAAAGTGGAAATAGTAAATAGCGAGGGACGCCGAGCCAGGAACGACGTGACGCGCCATGACGAGTGTTCATTGGGAAAAATATCCGACTATTCAGTCCTCACGATTGGGCTCAGATCTTAATGGATCAACCTCTAACGTGTGTATATTAATGAGACATCAAGTCATCTTGTGAACTGTAGTGAAATCAGTGGTAACAACGCT